>NC_057800.1:163535259-163617183 GCF_018294505.1 Triticum aestivum | reverse complement strand
GATAGTGGATCTTAGGCATTACATTTTTCTTTTTGATGAAATAGGCATTATATTTAAGCTGGCAGTACAGTAGGCATAACCTTCTACCTCACTTAAACAGTTGACAATTCTTTACCTTAGTCTTTGCATCCCATCAGCAAGCTTTTATTGGTGGCTCACCAAAACCAAACATCTAAAGGCATCCTCCTAGCCTCCTGGTACATCAATTTCAAGGTAGGCGAACCATGGTTCCATTTAACCAAGTGAACTTCCTTTTCTTCTTGCTAGGAGTTGAAAATTTGGCATTTGTGGTTGTGACGGTTAAATGAAATGGAGATACTCCTCAGTAACAGACCAGGTGAATAACTTATGTGCACAAGTGCAGCAGAAAATTTACAACAGACTAATTAGATTCATTTTTCTTTTGTTTGAGAGAGAGTTAGCTGGAATTTTTGAATAAAACGTAAGTCTAATCCCAGCGAAAAATTCAAGCTATCTTAACCTCCAATTTTGAAACCAGATGACACTGATAATTTTAGTGGAAAACAAAGGACTCTTCTGTTATTTTTAGTGAAAAGTTGGTCCACCGACCACTCACATATCCAATTTCCATGATCCTCAACGGAAGTCAGAAACACAACATATCCATGGACTTCTCATTGTTCAAAATCTTCTCTTAGGATTAACCACAACAGCATATCGGGGGTTCAGGAATCAAAATATCAGTTACATCAAGAGTTAGCAATGACCAAACTGGCATGTAACAGAGACACTATAAAAGATAGCCAACATCCAGTTAGGCCAATTTTCTGAGGCTATTCCAAAATTAGACGGCATTTCCCCTTTGCAAGCGGTTGCATAGTCATCAGCGAGGTGTGGTGCAGCTCCCTTGTGAGGGCATATGAACTTCTCCACAAATACCTTCTTGCTCAGCATGACTATGCTATAGTAGTCCCGGTACTGACCTAGCAATCCATTTGCCTTAAGAAACTGGATAATTAGAAGAAGAAATTGTCTCCTGATTTTGATGTATTTTGCCTAAAGTCTCTAATTTTGATGTATTTTTCTTAATTCAGCGAACCGTGAGATGGACTTAGAAGAAGAAACTGTCTCCTGATTGCAGTTGATTAATTAGTATATATGTTGTAGACTTGTAGCATACCTACCTCTATATGGTTTTATATTTCAACTTGATTTCTGAATATTCCAAACCACACGCGAAGTCCTTTCTTACAAGAAGAAGTTTCTCTTCATAACAGTGAACAAAACTACTGTCAATCAGCTCAGTTCTAGTGTTGTTGGATTTTTTTTAATTGGCTTCTTGCAGTTTTGAAAATTCAGTTTATTCGGTTACTGAAAATTCAGTTAATTCAGTTAGGCACACAAATTTCAGAACTTTTGTGTGCCCTAGTACTTGGTGTTTGTAGAAAACCAGGAGTGTCAATGGGACTAGAATTCACTTGTTCTTATATGGGTTTGTAAAACTTGTTCATGTACTGAACTACTAATGCCTTGTGATGCTCTGAATTACTTGTGATGCCTCTGAATTACTTGTGATCACATTGAGAAAGACTTGTAAAGATGATGATCATCTTTAACAGAAAAAAATTTGTGATGATTTTGCTAGTTTGCTGGGTTTTGTCTCCGACCATCGTGTCGTGATGATTTTGCAGGTACCCCGAGAGGCCCTTGAGTTTGCCGGAATGTCGATTAACTTCCGTTCCGGCAAATTCGGGTACTCCATATGTCCTATTTTCAGCAAAGGTCATGCTGAAATTTTCCGTGAATTTTAGCATGACTTTGCTAAAAATAGGACATATGGGGTACTTGTGACTAATGCATAGGCCGGGGTATCTTAGTAGTTAATTAAGTAGGATCAAGTGCCCCGGCATACTTGTGACTAATGCATGGCTTTTAGGGTGCCTCGGTGTCGATAAAAACCGAAATGATGAAAAGTTAGGCTTTTAGGGTGCCTTGGCGTCGAAAAACCCTCAATGATAAAAGCTTAGATTTTAGGATGCCTCGGTGTCGACAAACCCTAAATGATGAGACCATGATCTTGTTCCTTGACAATAACCAACTTTTTGACCAAACTTTGTTTCTATTTAGAGAGAAACATGGCCCACAACGATGAGGCCGGGGGTTCGGGCGGCAAGGCATTCTGGGAGCTGTCCCAGGAGATGGAGGAACAACCTCACTTGTATGAGGCCGCCGCCTTCCCCACCGATCCTGAGACCACGGATGGTGCCGCCGAGGATGACCACACTGATGCCACCACTGATGGTGCCGCCGAGGATGCCACCACTGATGATGGCGGCGCACGCACAGATAGCAGCCAGCCGAAGAGGCAACGGAAGGACCGGCGCCCGATCGTGCTCCGCACCCTCAAGGAGGAAGTTACTGAAGTGGACACCAACGGGAATCCAACGGCGCCCGAACGAATAGTCAAGGGGTACTCGCTTCAGCTCGGGTGCATTGTCCGGAGCACCGTCTCGATCAACACCGAGAACCTGAGGCATCCTGACCGAGGGAATTTGCGCCACCTCCTCTTCATGAAGCTGCACGAACGATACAAGTTCCCCGCTGAATTCGAAAACACAAGCCTAAAAGGGAATAAAGTGAACAATGCTGCCCTCACGAAGATGAGCAAGGCCCTGTCTACTTGGAAAAGCAATGTGAAGAGAATGATCGAGAAAGGTGAGAGTTATGAGAAGATAAAGGAGAAAAATCCTTCGATCACCGAAGATGACTACAACGACTTCAAGATCAATTGCTCGAGCACCGCAAGCTCCCAATCAAGTGAGTGCGGGAAACAAATGCGGGAGCTGAACATAGGGGAACACACACTCGGTCCCGGCGGTTACAGAGTGGCGGAGCCTATATGGGACAAGGAGGAGGCGGACCGTGCCGAGCAAGGCCTACCGCCCCTCTTCGATAAATACGGTGACAAGCAGACCAGGAACTTTTTCAGGGCCTGGTACAAGAAGGACCCGAAAACAAAGGAGCTTACCACGGATCCGAAGACTAGGCGGCTTGAGCTTGTTCTGGTAAGGAATACACCCCCGCGTAATTAGCTCCATATGGTTGCATTCTAATTAATGAAGCCGAATTTGTAAATGGTTCACATTCCTTCCGCAGGCGACTGAAAGCAGTAGCGCGGGGTCGACTAAGAGCAACCCTTGGGACACCACTCTAAATAGGGGGTTGAATATAATGAAGAACAAGGATAAGCTCAGTAAGCCGACGTCAGCTGGTCGTGTGGCCGGCAAAGGCTTGTCGACAAAATGGGGGTCATACTATACCGCTGGTGTGCGGAAGGAGAAAAAGACCAGCTCGGAAAGCCAGGCACGAGAGGTTCAAGAACTCAAGGCACAGGTGGCGCGGATTGCGGAGATTGTCCAAGAGCAAGTGGAACAACGACTCGGAGCGACGATCACCGCCCTTGTGCCTACCTTGATCTCGGGGTTGAGTGCGTGGATTGCGGGCGGCCAACAGGGGCCGCCCCCGATTCCTAGCTTCACGGCCAGCAACTCGCATAATGCGATGGCGGGGCCATTGGTGCCTCCGGCGGAGGCGGCATTGGTGTCTCCGACGCCGGCACGGGAGCTTAATGCACCCGGGTGTACGCCGGCCGGCACCTCTGCAGCAAGCGGCCCCTCCGTCAACTGCACGCCCGCCGTTGGCGGTGCCTCTACATTAGCCGAGCTCGACGCCATCATCACGGTAACTAATTAAGCCTCTCTCGGCCGAGGACTTCATCTCCTTGCCTTTGACTGGGCATCCCTGACGCCCTACATGTTTTCGCAGGGCGCCGCCGACGTTCCATGCACTCTCCTCCACTTCGTGAACAATGAGTTGGTCGATGTCGCCAAGGGCAAAATCGTTCAACCGGGCAACCCCTTGTTCCACGGTACCCAGATGCCACCCAACTTGTTTAAGGTTCAACTGGTTCGGGTGCTGCCAGGCTGCGACGACTTGTTACCTCCGAATCGACCCGTCGGGGCCGACGATGATGACGTGATGACCCTCAGCACCTGCCTGAGCTGGCCCCTGCTTTGGCCGAAGAGCCAGATTCGTTTGGGGGCGGGGGACACCACCCCAAAGACAACACCGCCAGTCGTGCCGGCGCCAAGTCGGCCCCATGGCAAGACCGCCGTAACGGTGCCGGACATCCCTATGCCACTGGATCCAAACATGCATATGGCACAGGATCAGAATGACGACGACGACGACTATGATACATTTGGCAACGTCGATCAGTACTTTGCCGAGCATGGGTACGATGGCGACTTCATGGGGCCTCCTTCTCAAGAACCAAACCCAACAAAAGACGTGTGCGATCTAGCACGTACCGCGGAGAAGCCAAGTTGCAACAGGCGCCGTCTGGCGTTCAGCTCTGAGGAGACGCCTCCAGCTGCCGACTTCACCGAGCCTCAGATAGGCGAGGTGCGAAATATTATCAGCCCCAACACGCTCAAGAAGGCGGTCTGTGAGCAAAACTCGGTCCCATTACAGGAGAAGAAGAAGGCACGCAAAAGAAAGACTAAGAAGGGTGTGAGCCAGCCGGCACCGAGTACGATCCATGCTCAGGACGGGCCACCTTCACCTAAGGATATCTCGAGGAGGGTGCATGTGGCGGGTAGGGCGATGCTACCACCAAATATGCTCAATGCTGCAACCGGTGCTATGCGGAGTCTGCACGACAGTGTTCTTTCTTTGGAGAAGCGGCGTCTCAGAGAGAAGGATGTGGCATACCCGGTTTTCGTGGCCAAGGTGCCAGAGGGCAAGGGCTTTGTGGATGGCGACATCGGGGGTACGATCGTCCTGCGGTTTGATGACATCTTTGCTATGTTTAACCTTCATCCGCTGCACTACACCTTCGTTCGGCTATTTTCGCTGAGTATGGAGATGCGGATCATTCGCGACAAGACCCCGGACATCGTGATAGTCGACCCCTTCTACATGTGTGCCAAGATCTTGGGCAGCGCTGGGGACCGGCAAGTCGCGAGTTCTTACCTCGAAGGCGTCATTCTGGCAAACCAAGATAAGGATAACTTCCTCGTGCCTTACTTTCCCGAGTAAGTCCTCCCCTCAACCGGCCCGTAACATATGAATTCTTACTTTTCGATCGTTTTTCTTTTAACATTCCGTGTTTTCTGCAGTGACACACGATGCACGCTCATCCTCCTAAGCCCCAAATATTCCATGGCCACGTATTTCGACCCGGACCGTCAGTCGAACGTAGATTACACAAATGTCAAGAAGGTTCTTGATGATGTTCTCCCCGGCTACGCCCAATCTGGAGGCACCTTCACCAGGCCTATTCGTAAGTACGGCAAGCACGTGTTCTCCCACAATACGACGTTCTGCTGCGTCAAGCAGCCGCCTGGCGGTCAGAAGGGTGCCTACTACGCCATCCATCACATGCGGGCGATCGTACGGGACCATCATCAACTTCTGCTACCGAGTAAACTCCAAGATTGGGCCGCGAGCGTGTCGGCAATCCAGGACGCGGACCTCCGACAAGAATTCTTTCGCATCCAGTCGGAGTTTGCGGAAATCATCCATCAAGATGTCCTTCATACCTCGGGGCAGTTCTACCTCAGAAATCAACCGTCCAACAGTGACATCGACACAATGCTACAAATGCAGGATGACAACGCCCGTTCTTTCATGACTCCCACGATAGACGGCGGCTTCATCCACGCTCCGGTCCCTTGAGTCGAGTTGTCTAGTTCTGAAACATCGATTGGCTCATGTTGTAATTAAACTTTAATGAACTTGTAGTATGTCTCTTTGGTTTCGAGAGTCGTTCAACTTAGATGTAATCGATGCTATTAATGTCTTGCTTTTCTCTTCCGATCGTTCTGTTGCATACTTATATATTGCTTATGTATTGTCTGTGAATTGGTACTAACGTTTCGTTTGGCTAGTGCATAGCGATGCCGACGTATGTCGTGTACAAGGGTAAGGTTCTCGGAGTCTACGATGACTGGGAGGAGTGTCGGAGACAGGTTCACCGATTCAGCGGTAACAGTTACAAAGGGTACACCACTAGGGCCGAGGCCGAATCTAGATACGCTCGCTATCTAGCGGGAGAGGGGAGGGAGTGTTGGAGGAACCGGATGAAGACGAGTTTCATCGTGATGATGCTCATCGTGATGACCGCAGCTCTCTTCTATGTGATGGTAGTTTAGATGATCGATATCGACTTGTAATGCGAAGATAAACTCGCTACCCGCGGTCTCGAGACTTGTAATATAATGTTCTATCTTTGTTCGGTCTTTTCAATTCGGAGACTAATATGATGAATTGTATTCGGAGACTAATATGATGAATTGTATTCAAAGACTAATCTTCTATTGTATTTGATGAATCTATTGTTGATGTGTGCTGTCTATATTTTGTCAAATTATACATTTTGTAACCTGTGCAAAAAACAGAAAATAAAAAAATAAAAAAAAACCTAATATTCATACTAATGGCGCATCACATGACAGTGCGCCATTAGTATGACAGTGCATACTAATGGCGCATCACCGGGTAGTGCGCCATTAGTATGCTGCGGTTACTAATGGCGCATCCAGAGGTGGTGCGCCATTAGTATGCCAAAGCACCTGGGTATACATGCCCCCTGGGAGGCATACTAATGGCGCACCCTCGCATATACTAATGGCGCACCAGGTGGTGCGCCATTAGTATACCAGATACTAATGGCGCACCAGGTGGTGCGCCATTAGTAAAAATTACTAATGGCGTGCTATCAATGGCGCACCAGTGATGCGCCATTAATGGCCATATTAGGTGCGCCATTAGTAGTGGTATTTCTAGTAGTGCATAAGGTATCGTGCTCATCCTCACGAAATCCCTTAGCTTTTCCTTTGCTCATTTTCTCTTTTATAGAGGCAATCTCCTTGTCGGTCTTTTGAGCTTCTCTGATCTTATCCATCAAAGTAGACTGAATCTCCAATGCTTCTACATAGCCTCTTGGAACTATTTCCAAACATAGCTCTCGAAGATTTTTGGCTAACTCCCTTGGTAAATCTCCCGTCATTAGTGTGTTGACGTGGCTTTTACGGCTCAACGCGTCAGCTACTACATTAGCCTTTCCGGGGTGATAATGCAATTTCATATCATAATCCTTGATGAGCTCCAACCATCTCCTTTGCCTGAGATTCAACTCCTTCTGCGTGAAAATATACTTCAACCTCTTGTGATCTGTGTACACCTCACAATGGTTTCCAATTTGAAAGTCTCTCCACGTCTTCAATGCATGCACTACGGCTCCTAAATCCAAATCATGCGTAACATAATTTAACTCATGAGGCTTAAGCTGTCGTGAGGCATATGAAACAACTTTTCCTTCCTGCATAAGCACTGCTCCAAGTCCTCGACATGAAGCGTCGCAATACACCTCATAATCCTTGGTCTGATCTGGCAAAATCAACACAGGTGATGTAAACAAACGTTTCTTCAACTCCTGGAAACTGGCCTCACATTCCTCAGTCCATATGAACTTGGTATCCTTTTTCAACAACTCTGTCATAGGCTTAGCAATCTTTGAGAAATTTTTAATGAATCTCCGGTAGTATCCTGCGAGTCCAAGAAAACTCCGAATCTCTCCGACTGTTGTTGGGGCTTCCCAATTTGTCACGGTATCAACCTTAGTGGGATCTACTGCTATACCTTCTCTGGATATAACGTGTCCGAGAAATCCAACTTCTTTCAACCAAAACTCACATTTGCTAAACTTGGCATATAACTGATGTTCTCTGAGCTTACCAAGTACCAAACGCAAATGCTCCTTATGCTCCTCTTCATTCTTCGAGTAAACAAGGATATCATGAATGAACACAACGACGAACTTATCCAAAAACTCCATAAACACTTTGTTCATCATGTTCATAAAATATGCAGGTGCGTTAGTCAGACCAAATGACATAGCGGTATACTCGTATAGCCCATACCTGGTGGTAAAAGCCGTCTTAGGTATATCCTGTTCTCGAATCTTCAACTGGTGGTATCCTGATCGCAGATCGATCTTGGAAAATACCTTAGCTCCTTGCAATCGATCAAACAGATCATTGATCATCGGTAGTGGGTATTTGTTCTTGATGGTTACTTCATTTAATCCTCGATAATCAACAACCATCCTTAACGATCCATCCTTCTTCTCCACTAGAAGTACTAGCGATCCCCAAGGTGAAGAACTTGGGCGAATATATCCTTTACCGAATAACTCCTTAATCTTCTTCTTTATCTCCACCAAATCCTTTGAGGGCATCCTATATGGTCTCTTTGATATTGGCCCTGTGCCTGGCAAAAGCTCAATCAAAAACTCAATATCTCTATTCAGTGGCATGCCTGGCAACTCTTCTGGAAATACATCAGGGAAATCCTTCACCACTGGTACTTCCTCCTGCACAACTCCTGTTAGACAATTTACTTGAGTCCTCTTCGGCACATGGCGGGATACATACTTGATCCTTCTCCCTTCTGGGGTGGTAAGCAAGATCGTCTTACTGGCGCAATCGACGTTTCCTCAATACATCGACAGCCAATCCATCCCCAGAATTACATCCAATCCTTGTGATTCCAAAATGATTAAATCCGAGGGAAACACATGCCTACCTATACTCAATGGCACTTGAAAACATCCTTGGCTAGCCATATACTCCGCTCCTGGTGAGCTTACTAACATAGGTGTTCTAAGAACTTTGGTGGGTAGGTTATACTTATCCACAAATCCCTTGATATGTATGAATGCGATGCACCAGTATCGAAAAGAATGAGTGCAGTAAATGACTTAACCAAAAACTTACCGATTATTGCATCCGGCTGCTCTTCAACCTCCTCCATGTTAACGTGGTTCACCTGTCCCCTGTTGAAAGGGTTCGGCTTCTTCCCAGAGCTTCCATTTCCATTTCCATTCTGGGATTCAGGACATTCATTGGCATAATGTCCGATCTTCTGGCACTTAAAACAAGTGACTTGGCTCAGGTCTCTCTTGGCTGGGGTCGATGGGTTGGTGCGGTTCTGGCCGTTGCTTCCTCCATTCCCATTACCATTCTTGGTGCCATTGTGATTGTGTGAGGTACCTCCTCCATGGGTATGCTGAAAATGTCCTCCTGGTCTAGGGGTAAAACATGGCTTCTGCTGAGCTCCTGAATTTTACTTCCCTTGTCCATACTTCCTCTTGGGATTCTCAATCTGCTGCTGCTTCCCTTCAATCATGAGAGCACGATCTACCAACTCCTGGTAGTTGTTGAACGTTGCTACCATCAACTGCATGCTCAACTCATCATTCAGTCCTTCCAGAAACTTCTCCTGCTTAGCTGCATACGTAGCAACGTCATCTGGGGCATAACGTGCTAGCTTACTAAAGTCCTCCACATACTGGCCAACTGTCCGTCCTCCTTGGCGCAAGTTGCGAAACTCTCGCTTCTTCATGGCCATAGCTCCTGCAAATACATGGGCAGTACGAAAATCCTGCTGAAACTGGTCCCACGTGACAGTGTTGACAGGTGTAGTGACCCGACCTCAAACGGTCAAGTCTCTGTGCTTAAGTGTCATCCCTGGATCGGTATGCTGACACACACAGTACTCGAGGATTTATAACAGAGGTAAATCACATGTATAAAATAACGTAAATACTATTACCTCAATCCAATTAGCGGAAGTAACAAGGTTGTGGATTCCCATCAACACCAACGGCAAGGTTGAGTGTAGAAATCATAACCCTAACGTATCACTTACTCGTCGTAAGATAATCCTGCAACATGAGACGTTGCAGCCACAAAGGGTCATTACATTGAATGTATTGGCAAATTCACACCATAGGAGAATGATGAATAAAGGCTATCACTACATGCATATTTGGCTGGTGGAAAAGCTCTATGGTTATAGTTTTTGCGAAAAGCCAATTTTTCCCTACTGCAAAGGAATACATTTTATTTAACTACAAAGTTGGTTGATAAATAATGAGAAGGTTCCTCCAACTCAATCCCAAAATAATAATCATTAACCCAACAAATTATTTAAGTAACATGATGAGATCAATACGATAATCCAAGAACCAGATACTCAAGATTGTCCATAACCGGGCCACGGCTAATCATGATTAGTTCGTACACTCTGCAGAGGTTTGCGCACTTTTGCCCACAAGACTCGATCGCCTCCGTTGGATTTCTCGCACTACATGGTGTTTGAGAAACGGATGACCGAGACACAGTCTCTCAAAAACATTACTCTCTACTCCGGGCAGACCATACCAAACCTACAAAACCCTCTACCTGCTGATCCACCTCTTCAAGAGCTTCACGTAACTTACTCAACTATGCTAGAGCCCAGAATAGCTTGTGGCTGCACACGG
The DNA here is from genome assembly GCF_018294505.1 of Triticum aestivum. NCBI lineage: Eukaryota > Viridiplantae > Streptophyta > Magnoliopsida > Poales > Poaceae > Triticum > Triticum aestivum. Next base: position 163,606,832 of record NC_057800.1, on the reverse strand, counting down.
AAGTTTCTAGCATGAATAATCTTATGATCCCTTTGAGCCTGGGTGGCCAACCATAGGATGATCACATGGTAACCCCGGGATCTCCTAGGATAACACTAGTATATCCCCAGGTGTCCGGGCAAGTCCACTGGTATATCCCTAGGGTGCCCCAACCAATCCACCCAGATGTGTATTAAAGTAGCCACCTTAAGTTAAACCTTAGTTAACAATAAATCTCTCACATCTTTCATGAATTCTCTCAAACCAATCCACGTCTACGTGCATAGCATAGCGATATAAGCATAACGTATAAGTAACTCCCAGGGTTTGATAATAAGATGGCAATAGGTTCTACCTCATCATCTACTTCCCAACCCACATGTTAATGACATCCTAACCATGCAATGTTTGAGGACTAGAACTAATGCATAAAAACTGGGTGATAAAGGGTATGATCAAAGTGTGAACTTGCCTGCAATGTTGATGAAGATGATTCGCACTCATAACTCTTGATAGTTCTACTTGTCACACTTCGTTTAATCTATCGTAGACAAGCAATAGTAACCACACATAAGCAATCACTCAGAAGATCGGGAAGAACGAAGAAGACAATTCGGAAAACATCAAAACCAAGAAAATAACTCTTGCAACATAAAACAATTTCTAACAGTACCAAAATTATATGAATTTGGCCTTATCAGAAAGTTTAGTTCAAGAGCTTCGATTTGCAAAAAGAATCAACTCAAACGGAGCTACGAAACTCAAGTTATGATCAAACGAAGTTTAAATCTAAATCTGATCTAATTCAAATTTTAAAACTTTCAAAAACATGTTTGAGTTGTTTTAATGGATAGAGGGAATCATAACTAAGATGTGGGCATTGGTTTCGTTGGATTTGGACAAACGAGTGAAAAGTAATGATCGTTTGAAGTTCAGGGACTAAACTGTAAAGAAAGTTCATCACGAATAGGCCCCTGACATAAATAAACAGAAAAAAAGAAAAATCTAAATAGCGAACGTTCGCTACCGAACACTACCGAACGAAATCGTTCGCTAGAGAATCCTAACTAATGAACGTCCATTAAATAAACCTAACTAAAAAGAAAAAACCGATCTAAACCTAACTAACCGAAAAGAACCGAAATAAAAATCGTTCTAGGGTTTTACCGGGCGGGGCGGTTTTCCGTTGGAAAATCGGAGACGGCGGCGGTTTAGATCGGAGGAGCGGCGGCTCCGACGAGGGCGGCGTGCTCCGGCGCAGCTGCGGTAGCGCGGGCGGCGGGGTGCGGCGCAGGCGATGGCAGCGGGCGGCGCGGGCGGCGGCGCTAGCAGGCGGCGGCGCAGGTGAAGGGGCAGAGTGCGGTGCGCGGGCTGGAGGCCTGGAATAGCGGCGGCGGCGGCGCTGCTTCGGCAGGATGCGGGAGGCGCGGCGAGAGGCGGGGAAGAGGAGAGAGGGCCGGGGCGGGGTCGGATTTATAAGAGGGAGGGGCGATGGCGTGCGGAAGGGGCAAGGGCGGCGCGGTGTCCAGCCATGGGACGGCGGTGGCGCCTATTGGCTCGAGACATCATCCCGAGCTTGGGGAAGGCGGAGCTGGGCCGTGGCCTGGCTTTGGCTGGGCTGGCCCAGTCGGCGAGAAGCGTGTTTTTTTTTAAGATTTCCAGACGAACCAGAATAAACAAAAAAATATTATATAGGCATATAATATATCAAAATTTTCATAAAAAGATTTTCTACAAGATGAACATTTTCCTAGCATTAAATAAAATTCACACAAATTCAGATAATTCAAAGAGTGCTAATGGTCTAATAAAATCCAATAAAAATCATTTTAAAAATATAAAAATGATTGAAATTTATTTCTCTCCAATTTTCTGTTGTAGAGAATCATGTAACCCTATTTTCCATATATTTTATTTTTGGAGAAAAATAATTTGAATAAAGCTCAAATAACCCAAATTGAAAAATAATTTCAACTGGATTTTAAATTTGAGTTTCTTTGAAACTCCCAACTCATATTTCATATAATTTGAAGAAGTCATTTTATCTTCTCTCGTGAAAATCATTGAGTTTCTTAAAGTTTCTGAACTGGAAATATTTTCAAATGAAATTCAAATATTTTCAACACCCCTTTTCATCTAAAAAATGGGAGAAGTCATGTTATCTTCTCTCTAGGGTTTCATGTTTGAAAAGAATTTGAATTCACGGAGATCAAAATGCAAAAGGTGAAAGTTTGAGAAAGTCCTTTTATTCCCCCTCATTTAACTTTCAAAAGGTTTCGAATTTCACTCAATCAATCACACAACAATCAAACAATCAATCAATCAATCTATTTATAATAAATTCCAAAATTTAGAATTTTGGGATGTAACAAACCTACCACCCTTAAAATGAATCTCGTCCTCGAGATTCGGAGAAGCTAGAAAGAAATAGGTTAGGTTCAGGGTCTTCTCAAAATCCATCGATCGTCTCTGGGGTCTCGGGTGCTACCACCCTTAGAAACATTGTTACGGTCCCATCAATACTCATATACTCCATCCTTATTCTTGACAGGGCCGGTCTTCTCAGATCTTTAGTATAATTCCTTTCTCTGGGCTCTTCCGGTAACGGCATAACCTTTTTCTCAATTCTTTTGTCCTTTCATCTTGGTAAGGTTATTCCGAGACTGGGTCTTCTTACCTGACGGGTCTGGCGCCAGTATTAAACAACTAATCGATATCTCATGGTGGTCAACAATTTATGGTTTCTCCTGCAGGAAATGGGTCTGGGTTGAACCTCACCGTATAACCTACGGTTGGCAAAAAGCTGCCGTGTACAAGGGAAAAATTATTATACCATTCTAAGGTTTAACAAGGTTTAATATCGTTGTCTCTCTACTATAGGCAAGTCACTCATATTTACCATCCCATATAGCAAGGCAAACAATAAGAGTAAGTTAGTATGGTGATCAATCCATCCCGCACCCAAATCATTACCTTGTATACGGTTTAGCGAATCTCGCATTCTAACACTCGGTCATCCTCACAAGCATTGCAGAATTTCTCTTGTCCATGAACTGTGTTCGGAATAATCCATTGATTTTGCAAGCCAAACAAACATCTATTGTTCCTTTACAACTCTCAGGTTTTGCGTTACTCCTATAAAATTGTCTGCCGATAAACGTCGTATCTTCCTCCAGGGTTTTTCCTTCAGCAAGAATGTGCTTGCTTCTTGGTAGGTCCCGGGGCATGTGGGTTATGGCCCATCTCATCACTTGTAGTCCTTGAACTTATCATCGGGCAACTGATCATTATTCCAACTTCCAACTTCCTAATATTCTTAAATCCATCCAATTGTACTATCTTCCTTCCTCCTATTGGCACCAAACTAGGACATGATTATTCAGACTTATCATGGAGTTTCCATTGATCCATATTTCTGACATCATACCTCCTTTATATCCAATAGTAATTTATCTCTTCATCCTCATGGGATATCCCTCATACCGAGATAAAAACTTATACTTATGAAGTCCATATTCCACTTCGTGGAACATCATTATCCTTTCCAGGGTCAAGCGTCCTTACAGGGGAATACTGGCCATCTCTGCATGGCACTTCTTCAACTGGGAAATGTGAAACACATCATGAACTCCTGACAGTCCTTCGGGTGACTCCAACTTGTTGGCTACTTCTCCCATACGCTCCAAAACTCGGTATGGTCCTACAAATCTCGGGGCTAACTTTCCCTTAACTCCAATTCATTTAAATCCTCGCAGAGGGGACACACGAAGACATGCTCTGTCTCCAATTTCATAGACTACCTCCTTGCGTTTTTTGTCTGCATAACTCTTCTGCCTGGACTGAGCTACCTCTAGTCTATCTCGAATCAACTTAACATTCTCTTCTGACTCCTTGATCACATTTGGTCCAAACAACTGACGGTCTCCAACTTCATCCCACATAGTCTTGGGGTATCACACATATCGAGACAAAACTCGTATTCATTTTGTTCGAAATCCACTTAGTGGAGTATCCTTATCTTTTCCAGGGGTCAAGGGTTCTTACAGGGTACTACCACCCTTAAAATGCACAAATCTTCCATAGACCATATTTCTCATATCCTCAGAAATGGTCAAAATCCTTCTTCATAGAGTAACAACTCATAAAATCCATATCAGTACCAGCGATGCTAACTTTCTCAATTTCTCAAAGTATTACAATCTCCCGCACTTCCATTACATGCCTCAACTCAACACCTCAATAAAAGAAAATGTTCTCACTTCTACTACTCCACTTCTTTTGTTGCAAACTCAACTATCTAGCACAAGTTTCCTTCTCCTTGTGGCATTCTCTGGCAAGGTGCCCTTCTTTATTACAACGAAAACATATTACTTCTGACAAGTCTCGAGGTTTCCTTTTTGGGCAACTGCTGAGGTAGTGCCCTGACTCCTTGCACCTGTAATAGGTGATATGACTCAGGTCCTTTCTGGTATCCAATCTACTCTTCCTGGACTTTTCCGTTCCAATCATGGATTCTATTTATTGTGGGTCATACTCTACTTCCTCCATCGGGAATTCTACTAGATCCCCATTCAAACAATTTTGGGAGATGTGTCCTTCTTCTCCACACGAATAGCAAGACTTAGTGCAGGGTTTACTCGGGTCCTCTTTAGGTGTGTCCTCCACATCTTCCTTCATCACGGGTTCTTCTAAAATTTCCATAAGGGATCCTTTCTTTACTTCTTTCTTCTGCTGTACGGTTCTTTGTACCATGGGGTCAATGTGACACTGAGTAGGATAGTGGGTAATCCCTTCACACAAGAAACAAGTAATCTGCCTAGTTGGGCATTCTTCAACTGGGTGACTTCCTTCACAATTAGAGCATTCATCCTTGTGTTCTTTATGGGTGTGTCCTATTTCTCCACAAATCTTGCATGCAGAAGGTTTCCTCATATCCTTTCCATAAGACTTCAACTTCTGGGACACAAGGTGAGAACTTTGCAGAGTCAACTTTAATTCTCTCGAAGTGGTTACTCCTTGCCATCCATTCATGGTTTGGTATATCCTCCACCAAGTAGCAGCACCTCCTTCAATGCACTGAAGAGCATGCTGGGTCATATCATTTCCAACTATAGGGTTATTCTCCATGTGATCCCCCATGTTCTGGATCCATCGGTCTATCTACAATTGACTCATCGGTCTAGAAAATACAAGCTCATCTCCATTCATCCTCTATTGGGTCCAAGGGTTTTGGGGTGAGATGAGAGAGAGGGAGAGGGATGCACAATACAAACAATGGTTTTGAAAAGACATATTTTATCTGTGGCTGTTGGAAAAATATCAAACAAATGACAACTCACAAATGTCGCATCTAACGTAGGTATATAACAGGGGTTTGGTCTTCTAAAGGTCAATAAATATTCAATGTCTCCAACTCTTCAAGACTTGTTCATGCCTCCAATGGCTTCTTCCGATCATGCTTGTCTTTCTCAAGTTCTTTTGCCACATCAACTCTATTGGCGCGAAGTCCCTCGTGACGTCCTTTAATATTCTGGAGTTGCATTCCAAACTTCTGGGTTTCAACATCCTTGGCATGAGCCATGGTCCTACTATCCTTCAGTTCTTGACAAATCTCTGGTATATCGAGGTTGTAGCTCCTCCAGCTTGGCTACTTTCAGCTTCTGGTTCCTGAGTTCTTCACAAAATGCTTCCTTGTCTAATACGGCTTCCTGGAGCTCCATCTTAGAATTCTTGATGTACTACTCCAGATTCTGGCGATACACCAGCTAAGGTTAAAAACTTCATCTTACTATTAGGTGCTCCATCAGCCTTCTACCATCCAATCCTCCCGAAGAAATGCATGCTTAGCTCAGCTCGGTGACCATAGTATCAGTGGCGATGACATCACGGATAATTGTGTTTCTGCCCTTGTCATTGCCATGAGCTATCTTCCATAGTTGATATCTCCTGCCTTAGGGTTTTCTTGACAAAACTTTGAGTTCTCAACTCTCCATGCTCCGGTCTTTCTCCAATACACCTTGATCTCGGGTATTGACAGCTTCCATAGTCTGCCAAGTTCCATAAGGGGTGCCTTCCTAGGTCATACAAATCTAGAAATTGTAAAGGGCCTTCAAATTCTCCTAGTCTTTGGAGTCTTCAACTGTTGCAGTTTCCATTATTATAATGTATGGTAAAATCCTCTTCATTCCGAATGGTCTCAGTTGTCCAATATCTTGTACTTCTTGGAGTGGTCTCATCAGTCGAATCTTCGTGTGGTCAAAAGGGGAAAGGGGTATGGTCTCACTAAAGGGAATATTTGAATAAGCTCGGAAGAGAGGAGAGGCAAAAGATCTTTTTTGAAAAGAAAGTTATAGAGAAAATCTTTCCTATGGGCTTGCCAGTTTCTAGGGGTCACGTCCTACAGTCAACATGTGCTCTGATACCATCCTGTAGCGACCTGACCTCAGACGGTCAAGTCTCTGTGCTTAAGTGTCATCCCTGGATCGGTATGCTGACACACACAGTACTCGAGGATTTATAACAGAGGTAAATCACATGTATAAAATAACGTAAATACTATTACCTCAATCCAAATAGCGGAAGTAACAAGGTTGTGGATTCCCATCAACACCAACGGCAAAGTTGAGTGTAGAAATCATAACCCTAACGTATCACCTACTCGTTGTAAGATAATCCTACAAATGAGACGTTGCAGCCACAAAGGGTCAGTACATTGAATGTACTGGCAAATTCACACCATAGGAGAATGATGAATAAAGGCTATCACTACATGCATATTTGGCTGGTGGAAAAGCTCTATGGTTATAGTTTTTGCGAAAAGCCAATTTTTCCCTACTGCAAAGGAATACATTTTATTTAACTACAAAGTTGGTTGATAAATAATGAGAAGGTTCCTCCAACTCAATCCCAAAATAATAATCATTAACCCAACAAATTATTTAAGTAACATGATGAGATCAATACGATAATCCAAGAACCAGATACTCAAGATTGTCCATAACCGGGGACACAGCTAATCATGATTAGTTTGCACACTCTGCAGAGGTTTGCACACTTTTGCCCACAAGACTCGATCACCTCCGTTGGATTTCTCGCACTACATGGTGTTTTAGAAACGGATAACTGAGACACAGTCTTTCAGAAACATTACTCTCTACTCCGGGCAGACCATACCAAACCTACCAAACCCACTACCTGCTGATCCACCTCTTCAAGAGCTTCACGTAACTTACTCAACTATGCTCGAGCCCGTAATAGCTTGTGGCTGCACACGGAAGTTTCTAGCATGAATAATCTTATGATCCCTTTGAGCCTGGGTGGCGAACCATAGGATGATCACACAGTAACCCAGGGATCTCCTAGGACAACACTGGTATATCCACAAGTGTTCGGGCAAGTCCACTGGTATATCCCCAGGGTTCCCCAACCAATCCACCCAGATGTGTATTAAAGTAGCCACCTTAAGTTAAACCTTAGTTAACAATAAATCTCTCACATCTTTCATGAATTCTCTCAAACCAATCCACATCCACGTGCATAGCATAACAATATAAGCATAACGTATAAGTAACTCCCAGGGTTTGATAATAAGATGGCAATAGTTTCTACCTCATCATCTCCTTCCCAACCCACATGTTAATGACATCCTAACCATGCAATGTTTGAGGACTGGAACTAATGCATAAAAACTGGGTGATAAAGGGTATGATCAAAGTGTGAACTTTCCTGCAATGTTGATGAAGATGATTCGCACTCATAACTCTTGATAGTTCAACTCGTCACACTCCGTTTAATCTATCGTAGACAAGCAATAGTAACCACACATAAGCCATCACTCAGAAAATCGGGAAGAACGAAGAAGACAATTCAGAAAACATCAAAACCAAGCAAATAACTCTTGCAACATAAAACAATTTCTAACAGTACCAAAATTATATTTATTTGGCCTTATCAGAAAGTTTAGGTCAAGAGCTTCAATTTGCAAAAAGAATCAACTCAAACGGAGCTACGTAACTCAAGTTATGATCAAACGAAGTTTAAATCTAAATCTGATCTAATTCAAATTTTAAAACTTTCAAAAACATGTTTGAGTTGTTTTAATGGATAGAGGGGATCATAACGAAGACGTGGGCGTTGGTTTCGTTGGATTTGGAAAAACGAGTGAAAAGTAATGATCGTTTGAAGTTTAGGGACTAAACTATAAGGAAAGTTCATCACGAATAGGCCCCTGACGTAAATAAATAGAAAAAAGAAAAATCTAAATAGTGAACGTTCGCTACCGAACACTACCAAACGAAATCGTTCGCTAGAGAACCCTAACTAATGAATGTCCATTAAATAAACCTAACTAAAAAGAAAAAATCGATCTAAACCTAACTAACCGAAAAGAACCGAAATAAAAATCGTTCTAGGCTTTTACCGATCGGGGCGGTTTTCCGTTGGAAAACCGGCGGCCGCGGTGGTTTAGATCGAAGGAGCGGCGGCTCCGGCGAGGGCGGCGTGCTCCGGCGCGGCTGCGGTAGCGCGGGCGGCGGGGTGCGGTGCAGGCGATGGCAGCGGGCGGCGCGGGCGGCGGCGCTAGCAGGCGGCGGCGCAGGCGAAGGGGCGGAGTGCAGTGCGCGGGGTGGAGGCGCGGAACATCAGCGGCGACGGCGCGGCTTCGGCAGGATGCGGGAGGCGCGGCAAGAGGCGGGGAAGAGGAGAGAGGGCTGGGGCGGGGTCGGATTTATAAGAGGGAGGGGCGATGGCGTGCGGAAGGGGCAAGGGTGGCACGTTGTCCAGCCATGGGATGGCAGCGGCGCGTACTGGCTCGGGACATCATCCCGAGCTTGGGGAAGGCGGAGCTGGGCCATGGCTTGGGGAAAGCTTTCAAACTTCTCGTTCACATCGAAATATCACGCGCCCAAAAGTTTAGCCCTATGACATTCCTGTTTTACCCCTCCCACATGAACGGAAAAGGGCTGCTTTGGTAACTCCATTGTTTTCCCCTCTTTGCCCCCAACATTCTTCCCCAGAGCCCCTCCCCTTCCCCTCCCCGACCCCCCAACCATGCCAAGCCGCCGAATCTAGTCCTCCATCACAGACCTCACACCCTGCCGGATCTACCTTCCACACCTTAGAACCCCCAACTGCAAACTCACCACTTCACCGGAGCCGCTTCAGCGACTGGCTTGTCCACCGCTCCAGATCTCCTTGACCGCCATCATGGTCCACCGCACCGGATCTGCTTAACCGGCGCCCTCATCCACCATAGCGTAGGCCCTTCATTGACTCCCTCGTTCGTCCCTTTGCTGGCCCTCCGTACAAGCCCTCGTCCACTGCAAAAGATCCGCCTCACCGAAAGCATTGTACATCGCGCCCGGCGAAGCCTTCGTCCACTGCATCGGACCCGCTCCACGGACGCCATATTCAACTCCACCGACCCTACTTTACCGATGCCGCAGCCTCATTAGGTTATTTCGATTTGTACTCCTTCGGTTTTTCTCTTTATCATGCAACTGTTCACTTACCACAGATGTGCTTTCTTGTATGTCGACAGGCGCCGCAACCGTAGCACCGGAGCCGCTTCAGCGACGGCTCCAGCCGGCCCAAACTCAACCGCAACACGAGCACCATCGACGATCCTTATCTATCAAGTATGACAACGATACCCATACACCGCCGAGAATCAAGTACTATTATCCAATGACCAGCGCCTACATTCACTTTCCTAGCATAAGCACCGCACCTTTGAATTTCTTCAGGGCATCATTCAGTTTTTCATGAGATGCGTTATTCTGCTTGCACCTGTAGGACCATACTTGTGGCAGTGAACATGTTACATGTGCTAAATTACATACCAGTGCACATATAGTTAATATGCTTTAGTTTTGTTCTGATGCCACCTGTTGGTTCCATCAGACTGCTTAATGTTCTCTATGCTTAATTACACATCAGCAAAACTAGCATGTGGTTCCACTATTTTTTGTTCGTTCTACCCTACATTTTCTGATGCTAGCTATTACATCACTGCTCCGAGCCTCTGTTCATTACTTGTTTGTGTGTTCTTGATCTTCCCAAGTTGCATGACTAATTTGATGCTTCTATTAATTATGGAGCTACCAACCCCATCAAGCAAAATATTTGTTCTTTTGGGGCTGGCACCTTGAACAAGCATAAAAATAGAGGGAAGCATATATATTGTCGTGTATGCACACACCCTTCTTTCATTAGTTTAGATGAACCATTGATGATCAATTCGGACCAATGCATGCGATTAAAATTAATTTTACCTAAATAGATGGTGCATAATAAACTACAACAACTAGATTTGCAACCACGGGATGCTGACGATATCTTCAAAGAACATTGCAACAGCAGCTAGGCTTCACAACAACATATGGTAAGCCAGTGTGTTTTATTACATGTGAAATGTAATGCGAGTGGGCTACTTTCTTGGTTTGTGCCCTCAACGTGTAATTCTACCGAATTACAAATAGTTCAGTTGTCTGCTTTGCTGTATTGCTTGATTCGAATGCTTATTTGTTGTTACGGTATAGCTGAGTTGGCCAATATGTCAGTAGTAACTGGTGTACTATCATAAAGAAATGCATGCCTATTTCATTTGAGTCCTTAACTTTTCCACTCAACTTCACCACAAGACTGTCTTCGTAGTTTATATGAGGCCACACTGTTAAGTGCTTTCTCAGATTATTTCAACTGCTTAGATGCCTTGGCAACTTAAATATAGCGGTTGTACACTCCGTTTCAACTAGGGATGTCAACTGGGTCCCGTTTAATCCTGATTAAAGTCCACTAGTGGTATGATAGTTCAAAAGAGTTTTTGTTTTTTGAGGAAAATGAACTAGGGAGGTAGCAAAAACTAACTAGATGGGACTGGCGGGTGTTGTTCATTTGCTACTTACATCCCTAGTTTCATCTTACCATTTGAATTTCTTTTCTGCTGATGCTGCTTCGAACCATTTAAATATAGTTTGCCATGCTCGGCAATAATTCGTCCGTCGTTTACCATGTAAGCTTACTACCTGGATCATATGATAACTATCTCTTACTAATGTCCAGCGAAAACCTTTCAGGATGCCGTTCACACTAGGACACAATGTACAACCCCAGAATCTATTTATGGAAGCAGTGCACCATCCATGTTACCAGATGGTAGCAGTTCAGAGGCAACACCGCCGGAGAGCAGTCTGAGCACAGATATTATAGTGCTTGAAGCTCTATTAGAGGCAGAAAGAGATGGTGTGGCTGCCATGAATGAGGTAATCATTATCTTGAGGCTGGAAATTACAGAATTAGCGGCACACATTATGCAAGCAACCCAAGAATTGGAGGAAGTAAGAATGTTGCATTTGAAGACGGAGGAGGTCCTGCTGTTTCTGCTATGTGAATCCCAAGGTAATCCCGGTTCTTCTTTAGATACCAGTTGAAATTGTCATTAGATTATTGTACTTGCATGTTGTGTCATGTATCTGAATGGATTATGTTGCAAGACCCCCTATGTTGTCCATGTGTTGTAATGATCCGAATTTTTTAGGCGAGGTAATCCTTAGTACTTATATGATTGACAGAAGGTGAACTGTTTTTCGTGTGAGCATATTGTATTGGATGAAATAACTGTTTGACACAGAGTGTATCCAACCTACTGAATTCGAAGATCACGGCACTTCTAAATCATAATCATATATAAAGGTGAAATAAATCTTTGTTGTGGTTTTGAAGAAATAAATAACAAAACATATAATTATCTGTGGATATTCGTAACCGAATACATATTAGATTTGAATTTAGTTTGCCAGGTCCCAGGGCAAACGAGAATGCTAATTCTCCCAAGTTTTGAACGAAGCGGCTAAACACCCACTATAATTTGTGGGTTGCCTGAAGCAAGTCTTTGAGAGATGGAAATTACTGTCTACCCCTGACACTTGACATCCTTATCGACCGGATTGACACTGCTGTCGATAGGGGTAGACTAGTAACTTTAATTAGATGTGACACGACGACCTCTGAGCCCATTCAGACACGGTAGGCGCCAAACGTGGGCGGCAAAACACATTTGATTCAAGCTCGTCCGAAAGACATGTTTCTCTTCCTCCATTTCCCCATTCATACACGATGGGCGGCAAAACAAACTCTCCTCGTCCGAAATCGATGTAGGCTAATATTTTAAATAGGGGCAGATGTGTAACTTCCATCAGACGTGACACAACCGCCCTACCTGTCAGCCCCGTTCATATACCGTGGGCGCCAACCGTGGGCGGCAAAAAACCTTCTCCTCGCCCAAAATAGTTACCGGTAAATATTTGGGAGATGCGAGATTACCGTCCTATCCCCAACCGACGTGATATCCAAAATTTTAAACGGGAGATAAGTTCGTAACGTTCCCCCATTTCAGAGAAGCGCGTCCCAAAGTTTGAGATCCCCCTCCCCTCCATTTCCCCATTCATACACCGTCGGCGGCACGACAACCTCCGCACTGCGGCTAGCCTCCTTCGTCCGCCACCCCATCCTCCACCTTGCCGGAGCCGCTACCCCTACCTCGTCATCCACTGCAAGAGATGTACGTCTCTCATCCACGGTGCTGGACCAGGATCCTTCATCGCCTCCTCTCGCTTCATCGGCGCCGTCGTCCACCTTGCCGTTACCGCTCCTACGACCGCCTCGTCCACGGCAACATGATATATCCCTCGACCCGGCCATCTGCCGTCTAAAGTCTTCTTCCCTGCCGCCGACAGCCATCGCACCCGCAACACCCTCAACATATCAGCATAGGCCTACACGGCGTCGCAAGAGAGGTGGTACTCTTCCATATGTGCTTAAGTTATTGATCTCACCCAGAAAATAGATCGTAATTTGTTTACTGTACTTTTCTTGTCCGTACCAAATCGTAGTGGCTAGTTGAAAGCAAACATTGGTTGCAAAGTAGCTTTGTCCGGTTTGCACCTTCAGATCCGCCATGGCATGGGCACTACACTCGTAAAGCTTATGGTTTCCCCCCTTTATATTCACTACCATCATCGTAGGTGCTTCATGTCGTGCTAACACTGCTCCTCAAGACCTCAACCCAAAGCTTACGTGTTGAAATACGAATTTGATATGATGTTCATATCACTAAAATAGAGAACGTTTAGTTGGTCACCTAATGTTCCTATATTCGTTTCGAAGAGCTTGTGCGCCACCCACTGGTCCAGCTAGTTCCACTTTCCTGATTTTTCTCTTGATGCTAAGGGTTTTCCCCTTTTATCTACTCCCTCCGTTCGGAATTACTTGTCTCGGAAATGGATGTATCTAGAACTAAAATACATCTAGATACATCCATTTCTGCGACAAGTAATTCCGAACGGAGGGAGTACTCTACTATGATCTACATAGGTGCTTTGTGTCGTACTAGCATTACTCCACCCTTCAAGCTAAACAACACAACACTCAGAATTTGAAAGCTTAGTTGTTCAAATATGATTGTGATATGATACTGATATTAGTTAACCGACACATTTAATTGGTTAGCTAAAGGTCCCACTTGAGTTTCCAAATGCATGTCGCGACATATAAAGAGACAACATAATTGCATTTCTTTGTCACTTGTTGACCGTACTTTCTTGTCCATACCAAATCTTAGTTGTTATTTCAAAGCAAACATCGGTTGCTAACTACCCTTTGCACGGTTTGCAGCTTCAGATCTGCCATCCCACTGCGACGGTCAACACTGTACTCATCATGCTTATGTTTTCCCCATTTTATGATGCCCACAATCAGCCTACGTGGTTCGTGTCATAATAGCACCGCTCCACCCATCGAGCTAAACAAGCTTAGTTGTACAAATTCATATCTGATATTATTGCTGATATTAGTAAAACTGAGAGATGTTTAATTGGTTAGCTAAATGTTCCTACTTTAGTTTCGAAATGGATGTGAGCCACATATGGAGAGACCGGAAAGAATAATATTTCTCTGTGCGCTCTGGTTCATCATGGGTGGCCAACCGACATTGTATTGAAAGACTTGTAATATCTTCAATCTGCTTGCTCTTCTGCTCTTCTTTAAGATGATACTCTCCTCTTGCGGTCGACTAGTCAGGTAGAGTTGTTCTCCCTTAGTATATTTTGAATCTGTCAGGTCAGGTCGACTTGATCTTCTTTACTATATGTTGAAGCTATCATCTGCGAAGTGTCATCACTTCTGGAGCTCTCATATTTTGAGTAGTAGGCCACATTATATTAATGCACACAACAAATTACAGCATGCATGGCATCTTTTAAAAGAATTGTAGAGATAGCACAAAGGGGTTTACAGGGAGGCAGTATTGGATTAGAATCACTTCTGCATTACAAAGAAAATCTCACTTGTTTTTATGTTTTCATGCATGTCAGATATTGAACATTATCAAAATGAATATGAGAATGGGCGCACGAGAGGAATATTGCAGAACGATCCATTGGCTAACAAACTTGGCATGGTGGAGGATGGCCTATCTTATTCACCCATCAAGGTGCTTGCTCTAACTTTGCAAAGTTGTATTGGTCGCACATATTTTGCATCTGACCTCTTGCATTACTTCTACTTTGTTACACCATCTGCTTAGTTTAAGCATCATATATGAGCATATGCCATACCTAACCATTTTTTGTACCTATTCCATGTGTCGTCACACTATGTTTTTCCAGTCAAATGTTGTTCTTTCGTAATAGATGTCCAAAACGAAGAGGGTGAGTGCAGATCCTCAAGGAGTACAAACTAGGTATTTGGAAAAGGTAGTGATACCTGTTAAATCCGATAGATCAGTAGCCACAGAAAACACAGGCCCAACTATACCACACTTTACCCCTACTCCAATGGCCAAACCCCTATTAGAACTGCTAGGAGCCCAGCGTCAGGTACTGTTTATGATATCAATTCAAAATTTGAACTCCTAAATTTCTTCTTGTGCCTTACCTTCTCTCTTGTATGAAAACTAATTTCAGATGAATCTCCTTGCTCAAAGGATCATAAGATCTCAAAACAATAATGGGCTCTTCATTGCTCTTGTCAGTACCTCTCTCCCTTTTGCCTTGTAACGTTGTACTTAATTAATTGCTATTTGATTATGTATCATCAGTCTGCACCTGAGCTTCATTATCCTCTGTTTCTTCCAATATTATTTGATATATATTTACTCTTTGCAAAATGTAGAATAGTGGCAACACTTATAAAGAATTTTCTTTGGGGAATTTATTCAATTATCCTTCCATCAACATGGAGAAGGGCTTTGTCCAGCCCGTGTTAACAAGTAATGTAAGTTCATTCTTCTCAAGCCTTCAAACTTTGTTCTAGTATAGATTTGGATAGGCATCATTTCCTCCACTTCTGTTTGCATTGCTGTTTACATCTGATTGGATGTTTGCAACAACTACCAGTTTCAAATTGTAGTTGTAAAAACATGTTCCTTACGCAGAACAAATCCATTTATTTGCTTATATAATTGTGAAACCTATTACGTGTCTCCTTGTTTCTCTTTCAGACTCGTATCTCTTACGCTAGGCAAAACTTTAGGGAAGATAGTGAGCCAAACCATCTTGAGGACAGCGAGATGACCCCAAGGTCCTGTCTTGATGAAGACAGTGAGTTGAAGCTACTCACCAACAGGTGTGAGACAACCTCTATGCAGTCACTGCCTCAATCAGTTCAACTTCTTCAGTCTCAACTTAAATCGGAAAGGCTTGCTTCAGCTCAGTTCCGACTTGAAGTCAAAGACGCAATGAAGATGTCAGAGGACTGCCGTGCGCACCATCATGCCTTAAATCTAGTGTTGATGCATCTATCATTGACACAAATGAGGTCTACTCAGCTTCTTCAGCTGTTTGGGGGGGGGGGGCGACCTGGCCAAGCCTAGTGCCTTATGAAGTGCTCTCGGTTTTGTATATTCTTTTGTCGGCGCGTTTATTTTCACTGGTAGCGAACTTTGATGCCCAGTAGATGTAATATGTGTGATAGCCGTGATAGCCTAGCGTAAGTTGCTTTCTTATTTATTTCATTGTTGTCTTGTTTATTTGTTTGCTTGTAGTCATTGCAGTTCTTTTTCCGCGGTTTGCTAGTGGTTGCAATAACCTATTTTTTAAAACTAGGCCACAATAACCATGGGCTAATATTTACTGTAGTGACTGGCCTCCTACGGGCCGTAGAAATAGTGGGCCTTCTACGGGCCGTAGAAACAGTGGGCCTTCTACGGGCCGTAGAAACAATGGGCCTTCTATGGGCCATAGAAACAATCGGCCTTCTACGGGTCGTATCATCAATGGGCCTTATACGGGCAGTATGATCAATTGGCCAAACATGGGCCAATAACAGGCCGCATTATGGCCGTAAACGGGCTAGAGTTGGAATCGTCCGTTAATGGGCCAACCATAATGGGCCATCGTTAATAGGTCGTATTTGATGACACTATGGAAACGGCCCAACGTATTAACGGACCACAAATGGGCTGAATTTGGCCCACAAGCAGAAAATGACAGTAACGGGCCGTAAGTAAACGAATGCTGGAAATGAGCCCAAGAATAAATGGGCTCTGAGAAGGCCGAAAGGTAACATGGGCTGGAAACGGCCCAACGGAATAATGGGTCATTAATGGGTGTAAAGTGATACACTATTCATTATGGGCCAGTTTCACCACGAGCCGTTAATGGGTGTAAAGTGATACACTGTTCATTATCGGCCAGTTTCACCACGGGCCGTTAATAGGCCAAGAGTTACATAGGGCCTCATATGGGCCGAAAGACATCATGGGCCATACATGGGACAAAAGTGAAAACGGGCTGGAATCATATTGGGTGGCCCAGATGACGCTACTAGGCCTAATTCGGATAGGGCGTAATGGGCCTTGGGTTAGCAGGCAGTAAATGGGCTATATGCGAACAGGCCGCCAACAGGCTTTACAAGGGCCGGCCCGCCACCTTTTGACCAAGTCAAACAGGCCGGCCTTTTCATAGGAATGGGCCTCTATTGTCCATGCCATGTGTCGACGTATCATAGGCGCCTTCTGTCCAATGAGTGGATGACATCTGTCCCAACGATGAGCTGACACGTGTTTCCTCCAGCCAATGATGATTTTACACATGGAAAATCCCCATTGGTCGGGGCTGTTAACGGGTTATCGGATCCAAAACCCGACCCGATAGCTTAACGGCGTTCCGTTATGGTGGATGCCACGTGTCGGTCACCCTTGACGAAAGCACTTCTGTGACGCAGGATTTATCATCAAGGAAGTGGACACTTCCGTGATGATAATTTTGGTAATGTCATGGAACATTTCTATGACAGCACAGGTATGACTATCTTGATTCTGTCATAAAATCGTCATGGATGTACATGCATGACAGAAAATGCGACCTACTATGACGAACACGTATCATCACGGAAGTGTATTTTTTTGTAGTGCTTACTAGTGTTCATAGTAGCCCCCGGGTATTTGATACTAGTTCAGTTGCTAAGATTAGTAACTCAAAACAGGAGTTACAGAATGAACAAAGACTAGTTAATGGCGAGGTGACGATGTGTGTTGGAAGTGATTCTAACATTGATAAGATCTCCATCGCACACTCCCTCTACCTTCGGGATTAGTGTTGAACCTAAATAAATGTTATTTTGTGTTTGAGTTGATCATGAATATGATTGGATCATGTTTATTGTAGTACGGTTATTCATTTAAGTCAGAGAATAATTGTTGTTCTGTTTACATGAATAAAACCTTCCATGGTCATACACCCAACGTAAATGGTTTATTGAATCTCGATCATAGTGATACACATATTCATAATATTGATGCAAAAATATACAAAGTTGATAATGATAGTGCAACATATTTGTGCACTGCCGTTTAGGTCATATTGGCGTAAAGCGCATGAAGAAACTCCATGCGGATGAACTTTTGGAATCATTTGATTATGAATCATTTGATGCTTGCGAACCATGCCTCATGGGCAACATGACTAAGACTTCGTTCTCTAGAACAATGGAGCGAGCCACTAACTTATTGGAAATAATACATACCGATGTATGTGGTCCGATGAGTGTTGAGGCTCGTAGCGGGTATCGTTATTTTTTGACCTTCACTGATGATTTGAGCAGATATGGGTATTTCTAGTTGATGAAACACAAGTCTGAAACATTTAAAAAAAATTCAGAATGAAGTGGAGAATCATTGTAACAAAAAAATTAAAGTTTCTATGATCTAATCGCGGAGGCGAATATTTCATTTAGGAGTTTGGCCTTCATTTAAAACAATGTGGAATAGTTTCACAACTCACGCCACCTGGAACACCACAGCGTAATGGTATGTCCAAACATCATAACCATACTTAATTAGATATGGTGCGATCTATGATGTCTCTTACCGATTTACCACTATTGTTTTGGGGTTATGCATTAGAGATAGCTGCATTCGCGTTAAATAGGGCACCATCTAAATCCGTTGAGACGACACCGTATGAACTATGGTTTGGCTAGAAACCTAAGCTATCATTTCTTAAAGTTTGGGGTTGCTATGCTTATGTGAAAAAGCTTCAGCCTGATAAGCTCGAACCCAAATCACAGAAGTGTGTCTTCATAGGATTCCCAAAAGAAACTATTGGGTACACCTTCTATCACAGATCCGAAGGCAAGATTTTTGTTGCTAAGAATGGATCCTTTCTAAGGAGTTTCTCTCGAAAGAAGTGAGTGGGAGGAAAGTAGAACTTGACAAGGTAATTGTAGGTTCTCTCGATCTGGAAAGTAGCACATCAGAGAAATCAGTTCCCATGATGCCTACACCAACTAGAGAGGAAGCTAATGGTGATGATCTTGAAACTTCCGATCAAGTTGCTACTAGACCTCGTAGGTCGAACAGAGCACGTTCCGCACTAGAGTGGTACGGTAATCCTATCCTGGAAGTCATGTTACTAGACCATGACAAACCTATGAACTATGAAGAAGCTATGATGAGCCTAGATTCCGACAGATGGCTTGATGCATGAAATATGAGATAGGATCCACGCATGAGAACAAATTGTGGACTTTGGTGAACTTGCCCAATTATTGGCAAGCCATTGAGAATAAATGAATCTTCAAGAGGAAGACGAACACTGATGGTAATGTTACTATCTACAAATCTCGGCTTGACACAAAAGGTTTTTGACAAGTTCAAGGTGTTGACTACGATGAGATTTTCTCACTCGTAGCGATGCTTAAGTCTGTCCAAATCATATTAGCAATTGCCGCATTTTATGAAATCTGGTAAATGGACGTCAAAACTGCATTCCTTAATGAATTTCTTAAATAAGAGTTGTATATGATTCAACCAGAAGTTTTTGTCGATCCTAAAGGTGCTAACAAATTGTGCAAGCTTCAACAATCCATCTATGGACTGGTGCAAGCATCTCAGAGTTGGAATATACGCTTTGATGAGGTGATCAAAGCATATGGTTTTATATGGTCTTTCGGAGAAGCCTGTATTTACAAGAAAGTGAGTGGGAGCTCTGTAGCATTTCTAATATTATATGTGGATGACATGTTGTTGATTGGAAATGATATAGAATTTCTAGATAGCATAAAACGATACTTGAATAAATGTTTTTCAATGAAATACCTCGGGGAAGCTACTTATATATTGGGCATCAAGATCTATAGGGATAGATCGAGACGCTTAATAATACTTACAAAAAGCACATACCTTGACAAGATTTTGAAGAAATACAAAATGGGTCAGTCAAATAAAGAGTTCTTGCCTATGTTACAAGGTGTGAAGTTGAGTAAGACTCAAAGCCTGACCATGGCAGAAGATAGAGAGAGAATGAAAGCCATTCCCTATGCCTCAGCCATAGGTTCTATAAAGTATGCCATGTTGTGTACCAGAACTATTGTGTACCTTGCCATGAGTTTAGCAAGGGGGTACAATAGTGATCCAGGAGTAGATCACTAGACAGCGGTCAAATTTATCCTTAGGTACCTAAGAGGACTAAGGAAATGTTTCTCGATTATGGAGGTGATAAAGAGTTCATCGTAAAAGGATTACGTCGATGAAAGCTTTAACACTAATCCAGATGACTCTGAGTCTCAATCTAGATGTGTATTGAAAGTGGGAGCAATTAGCTAGAGTAGCTCCATGCAGGGCATTGTAGACATAGAAATTTGCAAAATACATACAGATCTGAATGTGGCAGACCTGTTGACTAAACCTCTCTTACAAGCAAAACATGATCACACCTTATTACTCTTTGGGTGTTAATCACATGGTGATGTGAACTAGATTATTGACTCTAGTAAACCCTTTGGGTGTTGGTGACATGGAGATGTGAACTATGGGTGTTAATCACATGACGATGTGAACTATGAGTGTTATTCACATGGTGATGTGAACTAGATTATTGACTCTAGTGCAAGTGGGAGACTGAAGGAAATATGCCCTAGAGGCAATAATAAAGTTTTTATTTTATACTTCCTTATATCATGATAAATGTTTATTATTCATGCTAGAATTGTATTAACCTTAAACTTGGTACATGTGTGGATACATAGACAAAACACCGTGTCCCTAGTGAGCCTCTACTTGACTAGCTCATTAATCAAATATGGTTATGTTTCCTAACCATAGGCACATGTTGTCATTTGATGAACGGGATCACATCATTAGGGGAATGATGTGATGGACAAGACCCATCAGTTAGCTTAGCATGTTCATCGTTATGTTTTATTGCTATTGCTTTCTTCATGTCAAATACATATTCCTTCGGCTATGAGATTATGCAACTCCCGGATACCGGAGGAATACCTTGTGTACTATCAAATGTCACAACGTAAATGGATGATTATAAAGATGCTCTATAGGTATCTCCGGAGGTGTTTGTTGGGTTGGCATAGATCAAGATTAGGATTTGTCACTCTGAGTATCGGAGAGGTATCTCTAGGCCCTCTCGGTAATACACATCATGATAAGCCTTGCAAGCATTTGTCACTCTGAATAATGAGTTAGTTATGGGATGATGTATTATGAAACGAGTAAAGAGACATGCCGGTAACGAGATTGAACTAGGTATGAAGATACCGATGATCGAATCTCAGGCAATTAACATAGCGATGACAAAGGGACTAACATATGTTGTCATTATGGTACGACCGATAAAGATCTTCGTAGAATATGTGGGAACCAATATGAGAATCCAGGTTCTGTTGTTGGTTATTGACCGGAGAGGTGTGTCGGTCATGTCTACATAGTTCTCAAACCCGTAGGGTCCACACGCTTAACGTTTGATGGCGATTTTGTATTATATGAGTTATGTGATTTGGTGATCAAATGTTGTTTGGAGTCCCGGATGAGATCACGGATATGATGAAGAGTCTTGAAATGGTCGAGAGGTAAAGATTCATATATTGGACGATGATATTCGGACACCGGAAGTGTTCCGAGGGTACCGGGTACATATCTGGTCACCGGAAGGGGTTCTAAACATCCCCCCTGGCAACTACATGGGCCTAATGGGCAAGAAGGGGACATACCAGCCCCTAGGGGGCTGGGGCGCCCCATGTAGTCCAAAATAAGGAAGAATGAAAGAGGGGAAGAGAGAAAGGAAGGGGAGCAATTCGGCCTCCCCCTTCCTTCTCTCCCCCCTCCTCCTTCCTCCCCCCTCCGGATGAATATGGAAGGGGGAAGGCCGAATTGGGAGCCGCCCAAGTAGGATTCCTCCTACTTGGGGTGCCCCCTTGGCTGCCTCTCCTCCCCTCCAACCTATATATATGAGGGGGGGAACCGCTAGAACATAGAACAACGATTTTTAGCCGTGTGCAGCACCCCCTCCACAGTTTACGCCTCCGGTCATATTGTCGTAGTGCTTAAGCGAAGCCCTGCGCGGATCACTTCACCATCATCGTCACCACACTATCGTGCTGATGAAACTCTCCCTCGACACTTTGCTAGATCAAGAGTTCGAGGGACGTCATCGAGCTGAACGTGTGCAGAACTCAGAGGTGCCGTACGTTAGGTGCTTGATCGGTCGGAATGAGAAGAAGTTCAACTACATCAACCGCGTTGTTAAACGCGGGCTATGAGGGTACGTGGACACACTCTCATCCTCTCATTGCTATGCATATCCTAGATAGATCTTGCATGAGCATAGGAAAATTTTGAAATTGCATGCTACGTTTCCCAACAGGTATCGTTATTTTCTGACCTTCATTGATGATTTGAGTAGGTATGGGTATATCTATTTAATGAAGCACAAATATGAAACATTTGAAAAGTTCAATGAATTTTAGAGTGAAGTGGAGAATCATTGTAACAAGAAAATAAAATTTCTACGATCTGATCGGGGAGGCAAATATTTGAGTTACGAGTTTGGCCTTCATTTAAAACAATGTGGAATTATACCACAACTCACGCCACCAGGAACACCACAGCGAAATGGTGTGTCCGAACGTCGTAACCATACTTTATTGGATATGGTGCATTCTATGATGTCTCTTACCAATTTAACACTATCATTTTGGGGTTATGTGCATTAGAGGCAGTCGCATTCACATTAAATAGGGCACCATCTAAATCCATTGAGATGACACCATATGAACTATGGTTTGGCAAGAAACCTAAGTTGTCGTTTCTTAAAGTTTGGGGTTGCGACACTTATGTCAAAAGGCTTCAGCCTGATAAGCTCGAACCCAAATCAGAGAAGTGCATATTCATACCCTAAGGAAACAATTGGGTACACCTTCTACCATAGATCCGAAGGCAAGATCTTTGTTGCCAAGAATGGAACATTTCTAGAGGAGTTTCTCTCGAAAGAAGTGAGTAGGAGGAAAGTAGAACTTGATGAGGTAATTGTACCTTCTCTCAATCTGGAAAGTAGCACATCAGAGAAATCCATTCCCATGATGCCTGCACCAACTAGAGAGGAAGCTAATGATGATGATCATGAAACTTCAGATCAAGTTACTACTGGACCTAGTAGGTCAAACAGAGCATGTTTCGCACCAAAGTGGTACGATAATCCTGTCCTGGAAGTCATGTTACTAGACTATGGCAAACTTAAGAACTATGAAGAAGCTATGATGAGCTTAGATTCTGATAGATGGCCTGAGGCCATGAAATCTGAGATAGGATCCATGTATGAGAGCAAAGTGTGGACTTTGGTCGACTTGCCCGATGATCGGCAAACCATTCGGAATAAACGGATCTTCAAGAAGAAGATAGACGCTGATGGTAATGTCACCATCTACAAAGCTCAACTTGTCGCAAAAGGTTTTTGATAAGTTCAAGGGGTTGACTACGATGAGACCTTCTCACCGATAGTGATACTTAAGTCAGTATGAATCATGTTAGCAACTACGGCATTTTATAATTATGAAATTTGGCAAATGGACGTCAAAACTACATTCCTTAATGGATTTCTTAAAGAAGAGTTGTATATGATGCAACCAGAAGGTTTTGTTAATCCTAAAGGTCCTAACAAAGTGTGCAAGCTCCAGCGATCCTTATGGATAGGTGCAAGCATCTCGGAGTTTGAATATATGCTTTGATGAGGTGATCAGAGCATACAGTTTTATACAAACTTATGATGAAGCCTGTATTTGCCAGAAAGTGAGTGGGAGCTCTGGAGCATTTCTGATATTATATGTGGATGACACATTGCTGATTGGAAATGATATAGAATTTCTGGATAGCATAGAAGGATACGTGAATAAGAATTTTTCAATGAAAGACCTCGACGAGGCTGCTTACATATTAAGCATCAAGATGTATAGAGATAGATCAAGACGTTTGATAAGATTTTCAATGAGTACATACCTTGACAAGATTTTGAGGGAGTTCAAAATGGGTCAGTCAAAGAAAGGGTTCTTGCATGTGTAACAAGGTGTGAAGTTGAGTAAGACATAAAACACGACCACAACAGAATATGGAGAGAGAACGAAAGTCATTCCCTATGCCTCGGTCATAGGTTCTATAAAATATGCCATGTTGTGTACCAGACTTGTTGTGTGCCTTGCCATGAGTTTGGCAAGGGGGTACAATAGTGATCCAGGAATGGATCACAAGACAATGGTCAAAATTATCCTGAGGTACCTAAGAGGACTAAGGAAATGTTTCTCGGTTATGTAGGTGATGAAGAGTTCATCGTAAAGAGTAACGTCGATGCAAGCTTTTAAACTAATTCGGATGACTCCGAGTCTCATTTTGGATACATATTGAAAGTGGGAGCAATTAGCTAGAGTAGCTCAATACAGAGCATTGTAGACATAGAAATTTGCAAAATACATACGGATTTGAATGTGATAGACCCAATGACTAAACCTCTCTCACAAGCAAAACATGATCACACCTTAGTACTCTTTGGGTGTTAATCACATGGCAATGTGAACTAGATCATTGACTGGTAAACTCTTTGGGTGTTGGTCACATGGAAATGTGAACTATGGGTGTTAATCACATGGCCATGTGAACTAGTATATTGACTCTAGTGCAAGTGGGAGACTGAAGGAAATATGCCCTAGAGGCAATAATAAAGTTTTTATTTTATATTTCCTTATTCATGATACAGGTTTATAATTCACGCTAGAATTGTATTGATCAGAAACCTATATACATGTGTGAATACAGAAATAAACATCATGTCCCTAGTGAGCCTCTACTTGACTAGCTTATTGATCAAAGATGGTTAAGGTTTCCTAACCATGGACATGAGTTGTCATTTGATAATGGGATCACATCATTAGGAGAATGATGTGATGGACAAGACTCATCCATTAGCTTAGGATAATGATCGTTCAGTTTTATTGCTATTGCTTTCTTCATGTCAAATACATATTCCTTCGACTATGAGATTATGCAACTCCCGAATACCAGAGGAATGCCCTGTGTGCTATCAAACATCACAACATAACTGGGTGATCATAAAGATGCTCTATAGGTATCTCAGAAGGTGTTTGTTGAGTTGGCATAGATCGAGATTAGGATTTGTCACTCTGAGTATCGGAGAGATATCTTTGGGCCCTCTCAGTAATACACATCATAAGCTTGCAAGAAAACGACTAAGGAGTTAGTCACGAGGTGATGTATTACGGAACGAGTAAAGAGACTTGCCGGTAACGAGATTGAACTAGGTATGAAGATACCGACGATCGAATCTCGGGCAAATAACATACTGATGGACAAAGGGAATTACGTATGTTGTCATAATAGTTCAACTGATAAAGATCTTCGTAGAATATGTAGGAGCCAATATGGGCATCCAGGTTCCTCTATTGGTTATTGACCGGAGAGGTGTCTCGGTCATGTCTACATAGTTCTCGAACCCGTAGGGTCCGCACGCTTAACGTTCGATGACGATATAATATTATATGAGTTATGTGATTTGGTGACCGAATGTCGTTTGGAGTCCCAGATGAGACCACAGACATGACGAGGAGTCTCGAAATGGTCGAGAGGTAAAGATTGATATATAGGACGAGGGTATTCGGACACCGAAAGTGTTTCAGGGGGTACCAGGTACTTATCGGGTCACAGGAAGGGGTTCCGGACACCCCCGGCAAAAGATATGGGCTTTATGGGCCAATGGGGGAAACGCACCAGCCACGAGGGGCTGGTTTGCCCCCCATATGGGCCGGCCTAAGTAGGGGAAGGAAAGGGGAGAAGGAAAAGGAAAGTATGGATTAGGATTCCCACTTCCTTCCCTCCCCCCTCTTTCGTTCTCCCCCGGTTAAATATGGTAGGGGGCGCCACTTGGGGAGGACTGTTGGGAATTGTTGCATGGAAAGCAAAAAAAAATTTACGCACATGCAATGATCTATCCATGGATATGCATATCAATGAGGGGGAGAGTGTGTCTATGTACCTTCATAGACCGTAATTGGAAGCGTTTCTCAACGGGGTTGATGTAGTCGAACTTCTTCGCGCTTCAACCGATCAATTATCGAACGTACGACACCTCCGCGTTCTGCACACGTTCATCTCGGTGACGTCCCTTGCCTTATTGATCTAGCAAGACGTCGAGGTAGTAGATGAGTTCCGTTAGCACGACGGCGTGGTGACGGTGATGGTGAAGTGATCCTCGCAGGGCTTCACCTAAGCACTACGAAAACATGACTGGGGTGTAAACGGTGGAGGGGGGCGCCGCACATGGCTAAACAATTGTCTGGGGTGTGCTAGGGTGCTCCCCCCACATATATATAGGTGGGGAGGGGAGGAGGCAGCCCCTAGGGCGCCCCAAGAGACCTGGCGACAGCCCTAGGGCTGCTACCTTGCCCTGCTCCCTCCCTTTCCTTGTAAGAAGAAGGGGGAGGAAAGAGGGGGGGAGAGGGAAGGAAGGGGAGTCCTATTCCACACTTTCCTTTCCTTCCCCTCTTTCCTTCTCCTCGTCATAGGTTCGTCCACTTATAGGGGCGCACCATCCCCTTGTGGGATTGTGTGTTCCCTCTCTTGGCCCATAAGGCCCATATCTTTGCCGGGGGTGCCCGAAACTCCTTTTCGGTGACCCGATAAGTACCCAGTAGCCTCCAAAACACTTCCAGTGTCCGAATACCATCATCCTATATATCAATCTTCACCTATCGGCCATTTCGAGACTCCTTGTCATGTCCGTGATCTTATCCGGGACTCCAAACAACATTCGGTCACCAAATCACATAACTCAAATAGTATTATATCATCAACGAACGCTAAGCATGCAGACACTACGGGTTCGATAACTATGTAGACATGACCGAGACATCTCTCTGGTCAATAACCAATAGTGGAACCTGGATGCCCATATTGGCTCCTACATATTCTGTGAAGATCTTTATCGGTCGAGCCGTTATGCCAACATACGTAATTCTGTTCATCCA
Source organism: Triticum aestivum (assembly GCF_018294505.1). Taxonomy (NCBI): domain Eukaryota; kingdom Viridiplantae; phylum Streptophyta; class Magnoliopsida; order Poales; family Poaceae; genus Triticum; species Triticum aestivum. The sequence continues at coordinate 163,580,036 of NC_057800.1, read as the reverse complement.
TCGGTATGTTACTTGCCCGAGATTCGATCGTCGGTATCTTCATACCTAGTTCAATCTCGTTACCAACAAGTCTCTTTACTCGTTCCATCATACATCACCTTGTGTCGGTGCAACAAACCCTGGGTCTGTTGACCAACTGTGCACAGGCACAAGATCAAGGTTGAAGCACCAGCTTAAGCCAGAGGTTGGAAAACCAAGAGATTTGAAGAACCAACATGCAACTCAGAAGGACCAAGATTGAGCCTAAGGAGCTGGATATCGGCAATAGAAGGGCCTCCCTTGCTAGGCAGGCGAGCCCGGCAAGGGGCAAGGCCACCACCAGAAGCAAGCAACTGAGGCTCCCTGGCAGAGCCAGCTGGGGCTCGCGGGGGCAAAACCGCCCCACCAACCACTCAAGCACGACTCATGTTGTCAATTAGTGCGGTGTCTGATACGTTCGTTTTGCATCATGCTTTTATATCGATATTTATTGCATTATGGGCTGTTATTACACATTATGTCACAATACTTATGCCTTTTCTCTCTTATTTTACAAGGTTTACATGAAGAGGGGGAATGCCGGCAGCCGAAATTCTGGGCTGGAAACGGAGCAAATATTAGTGACCTATTCTGCACATCTCCAAAAGTCCTGAAAATCCACGGGAATTATTTTCAAAATGTATAAAAAATATTGGGCGGAAGAAGTACCAGAGGGGGGCCACCCACCGTCCACGAGGGTGGGGGCGCGCCCTACCCCCCTGGGCGCGCCCCCCTGCCTCGTGGGCCCCTTGGTGGCCCTCTGATGCCCATCTTTGGCCATATGGAGTCTTTCATCGAGGAAAAAATCATAAGCAAGCTTACGGGACGAAACACCGCTGCCACGAGGCGGAACCAATATAGGGCTCCGGTGGAGCTCTTCTGCCAGGGAAACTTCCCTCCGGGAGGAGGAAATCATCACCATCGTCATCACCAACGATCCTCTCATCGGGAGGGGGTCAATCTCCATCAACATCTTCACCAGCACCATCTCATCTGAAACCCTAGTTCATCTCTTGTATCCAATCTTTGTATCCAAACCTCAGATTGGTACCTATGGGTTGCTTGTAGTGTTGATTACTCCTTGTAGTTGATGCTAGTTGGTTTACTTGGTGGAAGATCATATGTTCAGATCCATTATGCATATTAATACCCCTTTGATTATGAACGTGAATATGTTTTTGTCACACCCTGATTTTCATACCACAACACTTAAGCTAATAAATCATGATAAAGTGTGGTTTGACAAAAACTTTTGCAATATTTGGCTTTTATTTTTGAGTTAATTTTTCTGTGTGGTTTTTCAAGTGCTCTTTAAAGTCAACTACCCCACCTTCTATACCTCATTTCCTTGCCCCAAGCTTCTGCCCAATGATCATGCCATGTCTATAGAGAAATATAGTATTTTCTTACAAAAATAATTTGGCCAAAAAGTATTTTCTAGAATTAGTTTTCCAAAACTCCCTGAATTGAGGTTTGCACTACAAGTACTTGATTTGGGGTATGAAAAATATTTCAAAGAGTATATTTGAAACCTATTAGATATAGGATTACCATAAACCACAAAAATATAATTTTAGAAGTTATTTTCCTATTTTATTTAAAAGCTTTTTCTTAAGGCCAGAAATGGTCTTTAAAAGGGGAAAAATATTTTATTATTTCAAAAATACTTGAAAAAATCAGGGAAACTCAATGGACATATATTTTCCATATATAAGAGTTTCAACACATGGTCATGTTCAAAATATTGGACAAAACCTCCCAAAACCATTTCTGCCCATTTCAAGGATTTGAAATTTTCTACAGGAAATATTTTCATAAAAATCCAAGGAAAATCCAGCAAGTCACAAATTCATATTGTGATTATCTTGCAAAGCCGGATCTCAATTAAGGCCACTTTGGTTCACTAAAATGCCCCAAAACCCTCTCTGACCAGAATCAAATTTGAACAACTTTGCACTACCCACTTTCTCTCCTTGACCCCAAATTTTGTGAGCATGTTCACATGACCAAATGAGACCACTACACCAAGTGGTGCATCAAGGGGAAGTGATTTTCTCAACTAGATCTACACAAGTTCATTTCTGCTAATTTCTAGGGTTTACAAAAGTTGCATTGGCAACTTTGCCCAAATGAGCTCAAAATTGGTGGAAGGCCCTAATTATATGTGCCACTTCACCCTCTGGAGTCTCATGACAAATGGAAATCACCTACTTGCCCAAACCAATATCAAACACCTTCTGCCACTTCATCAAAATCCCATTTTTGACCTCTTCCACTTATCTCCATGGGCTCAACTTTGTACCACAACTGCCCCTAACCTCCCTCTACCTCTGTCATTTAGCACAAGTCAATGCTCATTGATCAAGGGGATGAAACCACCAATTTTCTATTCTAGACAGCCCCATTTCCACTCTTCTCCTTCCTCTCTCTTCACCCACTGGCCACCCAAAGCATTCAAGGCCATAGCCCACTTCTTTACTTCCCCCTAGAGCTACCAGACACCTTTGGCCGCGCCCACATTGCATAGAAAATGGCCATGCCGGCCATTTGGCGCTCTGGAGCATGCTACAGTGCGCTCTATAGCCGCCCCCCGCCAAGCACCTCCGACCACCTTGGGCCTCCCCAGCGCGCCCAACGATGCTCCTAGGCGTCCGCAACACACTATGGCCTGGTCCCCCTCCTCCTTCTCCCTCCTGCTGCCACAACTCGCACGCACGCCGGCCGCCCGAGAGCTCCAATGAGCGGCCTCACACGTGCGGCATCTCTGGCCTTACCCCGCTCTCTCCCTTAGCTCCCCTCGGCGTAGTCCACGCCCAGCAATACCCCAGACATGGCGCCAGCTCCTTCTGAGCCCCGTGGCGATGAGCAGGAGCTTGCCGGTGCACGGGTCCACGACACCCTGCCGTTCGCCTATTTAAGGGCCTCCCTGAACCCTCCTCTCCTCACCACTCGCTCTCTCACTCCTTTAATCACCCCCTACACCATCGCTCCTCTCCAGAAGCTCTTGAGCTCGAGCTCCGCCGCGGCGGCTCGCCATCGTCCGCACGGTAGAAGCTCTCCCCGCTCCTCCTCTGCCTCGATCTGGAACCCTCGAATACCACTGATTGTTTCCCCCATGTTTCCCCTCTCTATAGCTGCCGAAAACGACCAAAACCGCTGCCACCCGAAGCTCCTCCACTGCGTGACCTCGTCGCCGGCGAACCCGGCCACCCCGGCGACCAGTTCCACCACCACCCAAACGGCGACATCCCCCTGAGTCCAACTGTGCCACCCACTCGACCTGCCGTGTCCTGTAGCGTCGCCGGTGAGCTCGCCGACCTCTATGGTCGTGAGGTTGGAGATGACAGGCGGGCCCCACCTGTCAGCCTCTCCTCTCCATCGCCCCTCTCTCGCTCGATGACGCCTGGGCCCCGCCTGTCAGGTTTAAACCTGGCGCGCGCGCGTGCAATAGTGCGCTAGGCCGCCTCTCTGGCTTGGCCTGCTGCGCTGCGGCTATTCTGGCCCAGCAGGCACAGTGCCCCTTCTCCTATTTCTTTTCTGTCAAACTTGTAAAAATTCCACAAGATTAAATATTAATCCAAATGCAATAATTCCAGTTCCTAAAATCTTGTAAAAATCCCACCTATTTAATGGTATAACTTTCATTCATGTCCAACCAACTTTTATGTACTGTTCATATTCAAATTCAAATTTGAATATATTTAAACCCCTCTGAAAATCCATTTCATCTATTCTGCTACTCCAAGTCCAAAACTAGGAATTTTCCCCTTCTTAGTTTTCACCTTAGTATTTAACAAAAATGAGTTGACATTTTTTTGAGCACTTTGGTTTTTCTGATTTATTATTGCCTTATTTTCCCATTATTATTTTGCGACGATAGATTGCGTTGCTGACAAAGGAGTTGGACCAGAAGACTTTGAAGACCCAGAAGACTTTGCTAAGCCAGGCAAGCAACCCTTTGACCATATCTAAGAAACCCTTTTTATGCATGTCATATGGCACTTTCATTGCTTGCATGGAAATCATGATAAAATGGTGACCACTTGAGGTGGTTTGCCTCAGTTGCTTTCCTCATTGATACTTGCATGGTACATGACCCTACGTCCTTATGAGGGTTATGCCGGTGGGAGTAGGTAGGATGCTGGAGTAGTTGCTACGCAAAAAGGGACGGGGATATGCATGGTGATGAAGGCAAATTATTTTCAAAAGACTTTTTTTTTGAAAACCCCGTCGGGTTCCACTTATGCCCGAGGGTGGTAATGAGATGGGTAACCACTTGATGACAAAGTAGTGTACCAAGGCAAGTGTGTGTTTTGTTTTGGAAAATGGATTAGATTTAAGATTTGTTGACTGTCCCAACCTTACATGTGCAACCACTCTACCCTTATATGGGAAAGGGAATTATTGATTACGTAGGCCGATACTAGCTTGGAGCCTGCATTACTAGTGACGGGAGAGTCGTTGTTGCGCTCTCTCGGGACGGGGTCGTGCTAGGTAGGGCGGCCATGACTATTTTCATAGGGCACCGGACACACCGTTGGTACCTCATGCTTGTGGTATGTGATGAATATGGGAGCAAGGCTCCACAATTTTAAGATGTGAAATGTTGGGCACGGGGGTTACTACCAATCGAGTGGACTCTATGTTAGTGTCGTCTAGGGAAAGATAGTGATCGGGTGCTTACCCCGGGTACTTGAGGTATCGCGGGTCGTGGATGACACGGAAGTTCCCCGGATCTTGTGGGTAAAGTGTGCAACCTCTGTGGAGTGTAAAATTATTTGAATAGCCATGTCCATGGTCAAGGACAGTTGGGCGGTGCTGCTTAAACTACATCCAGAGTTTTACAAACTGTGTGTGTGTGTGTTGATAAAACTATTTGGGTTAAGTCAGATGGCTTGACACAATGATTAAGTTGGATTGTTGTCCAACTATGCTTATGATGATATCTGCAACTTGTCCATATGGATATCTGTACTCCCATGATGCATACTTTACATGTTGATAAATCATGTCATTGCACTCAAAACTAGCTTTCTGCAAACTACCTACTTAGTGCTATATCATTGCATTATTGTGCCTTGTTCCAATCATGGGTTGCTTGCGAGTACGTTCAAAGTACTCATTGGCTTGCCACTGTTTATTTAATTGGCCAGGCATGGAAGAACAGGAGTTTGAAGAAGAGTTCTTTGGAGACGAATATGCGAACTAGGACATTTCCCAGTCAGAATGCCTATGGGGTTAAGGCAGATGGCATGGGTTTTACTTATCGACGAAGATTTCCGCTGCTAAAGTTTATTTGGTTTTTAGCCCTTGTGGCTTTATCTATGTAAGACTTGACCATAATGGTCATAATTTGTGTAAGACAATATGTATGGATGTAAGACTCTTGTTATTCAGCTTCTGTGTATTTAGTGAGCATTGATCTCTGGGATCACTGTACATGTGCATTCAGTGATCATGACTTATGAGTCGGGGTCCCCATAGTTTTGTGAGTAGTTACGTTTGTTCCTGAGGACATGGGAGAAGTCTTGCTATAAGTAGTCATGTGAATTTGGTATTCGTTCGATATTTTGATGAGATGTATGTTGTCTTTCCTCTAGTGGTGTCATGTGAACGTCAACTACATGACACCTCACCATTGTTTGGGCCTAGAGGAGGGCATTGGGAAGTAATAAGTAGATGATGGGTTGCTATAGTAATATAAGCTTAAACCCTAGTTTATGCGTTGCTTCATAAGGGGCTGATTTGGATCCATATGTTTCATGCTATGGTTAGGTTTACCTTAATACTCCTGTTGTAGTTGCAGATGCTTGCAATAGGAGTTAATCATAAGTGGGATGCTTGTCCAACTAAGGGCAGTACCCAAGCACCGTTCCACCCACATATCAAATTATCAAAGTAGCGAACGCGAATCATATGAGCATGATGAAAACTAGCTTGACGATAATTCTCATGTGTCCTCGGGAGCGCTTTCCTTTATATAAGAGTTTGTCCAGACCTGTCATTTTCTACAAAAAGGATTGGGACATATTGCTGCACTAGAGAGGTGTTTTATTACTTGTTACTCATTACAAATTACCTTATCACAAAATTATCTGCTACCAATAATTTCAGTGCTTGCAGAGAATACCTTGCTGAAAACCGCTTATCATTTCCTTCTGCTCCTCATTGGGTTCGACACTCTTACTTATCGAAAAGGCTAAGATAGATCCCCTACACTTGTGGGTCATCAAGACTCTTTTCTGGCGCCATTGCCGGGGAGTGAAGCGCCTTTGGTAGGTGGAATTTGGTAAGGAAAAATTCATATAGTGTGCTGAAATTTACTGTCACTTTTTACTATGGAACATAATCCTTTGAGGGGCTTGTTCAGGGTATCTTCACCCTGACCAGTAGAGCAAAGAGTTGCTCCTCAACCTTATGAACCAACTGAAAATGTTTACATTGAAATTCCTTCGGGTATGATAGAGAAACTGCTAGTTAATCCTTTCACAGGTGATGGAACATTACATCCCAATTTGCACCTAATCCATGTGGATGAAGTTTGTGGATTATTTAAGATTGCAGGTATGCCCAAGGATGTTATCAAGAAGAAGGTCTTCCCTTTATCTTTGAAGGGAGATGCATTGACATGGTTTAGGCTATGTGATGATATGGGATCATGGAACTACAACCGATTGAAATTGGAATTTCATCAAAAGTTTTATCCTATGCCTCTTGTTCATTGTGATCGTAATTATATATATAATTTTTGGCCTCGCAAAGGAGAAAGCATTGCTCAAGCTTGGGGGAGGCTTAATTCAATGTTATATTCATGCCCCAATCATGAGCTCTCGAAAGAAATGATTATTCAAAAAAATTATGCTCGGCTTTCTCTCAGTAATCGCTCCATGCTCGATACTTTTTGTACTGGATCTTTTATGATGAAGACTATTGAATTCAAATGGGATTTATTGGAAAGAATTAAATGCAACTCTGAAGATTGGGACCTTGACGAAGGTAAGGAGTCAGGTATAACACCTAAGTTTGATTGTGTTAAATCTTTTATGGATACCGATGCTTTCCGTGAATTTAGCACTAAATATGGACTTGACTCTGAGATAGTAGCTTCTTTCTGTGAATTCTTCGCTACTCATGTTGATCTCCCTAAGGAGAAGTGGTTTAAATATAATCCTCCCATTTTAAGTAAAAGTAGTTGCACCTATTAAAGTTGAAGAAAGGACTATCACTTATAATGATCCTGTTGTTCCTACTGATTATATTGAGAAACCACCTTTCCCTGATAGAATAAAGAATCATGCTAAAGCTTCAACTGTGATTAACAAAAGTAATATTAAGACACCTAAACCCCCTGAGCAAATTAAAGTTGAACCTAGTGTTGCTATGGTTAAAGATCTCTTGGTCGATAGTATTGATGGGCATGTTATTTACTTCTGCAATGAATCTGCTAGAATTGCTAGACCTGATACTAAGAATAAACATAGACTTGTTGTAGGCATGCCTGTTATTTCTGTTAAAACAGGAGATCATTGCTATCATGGCTTATGTGATATGGGTGCTAGTGCAAGTGCAATACTCATTCCTTATACAAAGAAATTATGCATGATATTGCACCTGCGGAGATAGAAGAGATATATGTTACAATTAAGCTTGGCAATAGAGATACTATTTCACCAGTTGTGATTGTTAGAGATGTTGAAGTCTTGTGTGGGAAAGTTAAATATCCTGCTGATTTTCTTGTTCTTGGTTCCCCCCAAGATGACTTTTGTCCCATTATATTTGTAGACCCTTCTTGAATACTGTTAATGCTAAGATAGACTGCAATAAGGATATTGTCTCTGTTGGTTTAGGGGATATGTCTCATGAGTTTAATTTTGCTAAATTTCATAGACAACCTCATGATAAAGAATTTCCTAGTAAAGATGAAATTATTGGTCTTGCTTCTATTGTCGTGCCTTCTAGTGATCCTTTAAAACAATATTTGCTAGACCATGAAAATGATATGTTTATGAACAAAAGAAGGGAAATAGATGAAGTATTCTTTAAACAGGGACCTATTTGAAACACAACTTGCCTGTTGAAATCCTAGGGGATCCTCCTCCACCTAAGGGTGTGATACGTCTCCAACGTATCTATAATTTTTGATTGTTCCATGCTATTATATTATCAACCTTGGATGATTTTATGCTATTTTATATGATTTTTGGGACTAACCTATAAACCTAGAGCCCAGTGCCAGTTTTTGTTTTTTCGTTGATTTTGAGTATCGCAGAAAAGGTAAACCAAATGGAGCCCAATTGACCTAAAACTTCACGGTGATCATTTTTGGACCAGAAGAAGCCCACGGAGTACTAGAGGTGGGCCAGAAGAGTGCCGAGGCCACCACGAGGGTGGGGGCGTGCCCCCCTACCTCGTGGGCCCCTCATGGCTCCCCTAACCGACTTCTTTCACCTATATATGTCCATATACGCTAAAAACATCGAGGAGGAGAGTAGATCGGGAGTTCCGCCAGAAGCCTCTGTAGCCACCGAAAACCAATCTAGACCTGTTCCGGTACCCTGCCGGAGGGGGGAATCCCTCTCCGGTGGCCATCTTCATCATCCCGGCGCTCTCCATGATGAGGAGGGAGTAGTTTATCCTTGGGGCTGAGGGTATGTACCAGTAGCTATGTGTTTGATCTCTCTCTCTCTCTCTCTTGTTCTTGAGGTGGTACAATCTTAATGTATCGCGAGCTTTGCTATTATAGTTGGATCTTATGATGTTTCTCCCCCTCTACTCTCTTGTAATCGATTGAGTTTTCCCTTTGAAGTTATCTTATCGGATTGAGTCTTTAAGGATTTGAGAACACTTGATGTATTTCTTGCACGTGCTTATCTATGGTGACAATGGGATATCACGTGATCCACTTGATGTATGTTTTGGTGGTCAACTTGTGAGTTCCGTGACCTCATGAACTTATGCATAGGCATTGGCACATGTTTTCGTCTTGACTCTCTGGTAGAAACTTTTGGGCACTCTTTGAAGTTCTTTGTGTTGGTTGAATAGATGAATCTGAGATTGTGTGATGCATATCATATAATCATACCCACGGATACTTGAGGTGACATTGGAGTATCTAGGTGACATTAGGGTTTTTGTTGATTTTTGTCTTAAGGTGTTATTCTAGTACGAACTCTATGATAGATTGAACGGAAAGAATAGCTTCGTGTTATTTTACTACGGACTCTTGAATAGATCGATCAGAAAGGATAACTTTGAGGTGGTTTCATACCCTACCATAATCTCTTCATTTGTTCTCCGCTATTAGTGACTTTGGAGTGACTCTTTGTTGCATGTTGAGGGATAGTTATATAATCCAATTATGTTATTATTGTTGAGGAAACTTGCACTAGTGAAAGTATGAACCCTAGGCCTTGTTTCAACGCATTGCAATACCATTTACGATCACTTTTATCATTAGTTACCTTGCTGTTTTTATATTTTCAGATTACAAAAACCTATATCTACCATCCATATTGCACTTATATTACCATCTCTTCGCCAAACTAGTGCACCTATACAATTTACCATTGCATTGGGTATGTTGGGGACACAAGAGACTCATTGTTATTTGGTTGCGGGGTTGCTTGAGAGAGACCATCTTCATCCTATGCCTCCCACAGATTGATAAACCTTAGGTCATCCACTTGAGGGAAATTTGCTACTGTCCTACAAACCTCTGCACTTGGAGGCCCAAGAACGTCTACAAGAAGAAGGTTGTGTACTAGACATTAGGGTGATCCTATGTTTGAGCTTAAATCTTTTTCAGATACTCTTAAATATGCCTATATTGATGAGAAAGAGATATATCATGTTATTATTAGTGCTAACCTTTCAGAGAATGAAGAAAAGAAATTATTGAAAACTCTGAAGAAGCATCGTGCTGCTATTGGATATACTCTTGATGATCTTAAGGGCATTAGTCCCACTCTATGCCAGCACAAAATAAAGCTGGAGAAAGATGCTAAACCAGTTATTGATCACCAACGACAGTTAAATCCTAAGATGAAAGAAGTGGTAAGAAAATAAATACTAAAGCTTCTGGAGGCAAGTATAATTTATAATGTTGCTGATAGTCAGTGGGTAAGTCATGTCCATTGTGTCCCTAAGAAGGGAGGTATTATTGTTGTTCCTAATGATAAAGATGAATTGATCCCACAAAGAATTGTTACATGTTATAGAATGGTAATTGAATTCCGCAAATTACATAAATCTACTAAAAAGGATCATTACCCGTTACCTTTTATTAATCAAATACTAGAAAGATTATCCAAACATACACAGTTTTGCTTCCTAGATGGTTATTCTGGTTTCTTTCAAATACCTGTGTCAAAAGAGGATCAAGAAAAGACAACTTTTACTTGCCCTTTCGGTACCTTTGGTTATAGACGTATGCCTTTTGGTTTATGTAATGCACCTGCTACTTTTCAACGATGTATGACTGCTATATTCTCTGACTTTTGTGAAAAGACTGTTGAGGTATTCATGGATGATTTCTCCGTTTATGGGACTTCTTTTGATGATTGCTTAAGCAACCTTGATCGAGTTTTGTAGAGATGTGAAGAAACTAATCTTGTCTTGAATTGGGAGATATGCCACTTTATGGTTAATGAAGGTATTGTCTTGGGGCATAAAATTTCTGAAAGAGGTATTGAAGTTGATAAAGCTAAAGTTGATGCTATTGAAAAGATGCCGTGTACTAAGGACATTAAAGGTATAAGAAGTTTTCTTGGTCATGCCGGATTTTGTAGGAGATTCATTAAGGACTTCTCTAAAATTTCTCGGCCTCTGACTAAACTCTTACAAAAAGATGTTCCTTTTGTCTGTGATGATGATTGTGTAGAAGCATTTGAAATACTGAAGAAAGCTTTGATTTCTGCACCTATTGTTCAGCCTCCTGATTGGAATTTACCATTTGAAATTATGTGTGATGCTAGTGATTATTCTGTAGGGGCTGTTCTAGGACAAATAGTTGATAAGAAACTAAATGTTATTCAATATCCTAGTAAGACTCTAGATAGTGCTCAAAGAAACTACGCTACTATCGAAGAGAATTTTTAGCAGTTGTATTTGCTTGTGATAAGTTCAGACCTTATATTGTTGATTCTAAAGTAACTATTCACACTAATCATGCTGCTATTAAATATCTTATGGAAAAGAAAGATGCTAAACCAAGACTTATTAGATTGGTTCTCTTACTACAAGAATTTGATTTGCATATTATTGATAGAAAGGGAGCTTAGAACCCCCTTGCAGACAACTTGTCTAGGTTAGAAAATGTTCTTGATGACCCACTACCTATTGATGATAGCTTTCCCGATGAATAATTAGCTGTCATAAATTCTTCTCGTACTGCTCCATGGTTTGCTGATTATGCTAATTACATAGTTGCTAAATTTATACCACCTAGTTTCACATACCAGCAAAAGAAAAACTTCTTCTATGATTTAAGACATTACTTCTGGGATGACCCACATCTTTATAAAGAAGGAGTAGATGGTGTTATTTGACGTTGTGTACCCGAGCATGAACAGTAACAGATTCTACGCAAGTGCCACTACGAGGCTTATGGAGGACACCACGCTAGAGATAGAACTGCACATAAGGTATTGCAATCCGGTTTTTATTGGCCTACTCTCTTCAAGGATGCCCATAAATTTGTTTTGTCTTGCGATGAATGTCAGAGAATTGGTAATATTAGTAGAAGTGAAGAAATGCCTATGAATTATTCACTTGTTATTGAACCATTTGATGTTGGGGCTTTGATTACATGGGACCATTTCCTTCCTCTAATGGGTATACACATATTTTAGTTGCTGTTGATTACGTTACTAAGTGGGTAGAAGCTATTCCAACTAGTAGTGCTGATCATAACACCTCTATTAAGATGCTTAAAGAATATATTTTTCCGAGTTTGGAGTCCCTAGATACTTAATGACTGATGGTGGTTCACATTTTATTCATGGTGTTTTTCATAAAATGCTTGCTAAGTATGATGTTAATCACAGAATTGCATCTCCATATCATCCACAGTCTAGTGGTCAAGTAGAACTTAGCAATAGAGACCTCAGCCCATCCATCAACCTCGAATGCCCCTCTGCCCGTGGCCTCCAACGTCGCGGGGGACACGGGTGCTCGCGAGGACATGGACACAGCTGGGGGCATGGTTAGAGCAGGTGGAACCGTTACCACCTCCCCCGCGGCCGACACGGGGCCGGAGCTATTAGAGGAAAATAGCATCAGCAGCGTCTCCATGGTCAAGCTGTGCAAGATGCGGGTGAGGGGGTCACTCCGTCCATGCCCCCTCTTCTCACCGACAAGCACAGGGCAGCAAGGGTGCTCGGTCTAGGGCGAGCCATCGCCCTCTGGTCGCCCCCATCATGAGAGCGGCTGCGGCGCATGCGCCTCCTCCCGGACGATCCAACCAGGCCGCTGTGCTCAACGAAGTCGCTGATCTTCGAGCACCACTGCCATGCGAGCATGCTGCCCTGGTGGTCGTCCCACAGCAGCATGGGCGGGGCACCACTGCCGCTGGCACCATCCGGAGCCAAGCGACGGTGCGGTCGACGTCATCAACATCCATGCCAAGCATGGCCATGGAGGCCATGGTGCAAGCTTAGTTATTACTGAGGTTCCCACCAGCAGTCGAGCAGATGGATGAGTGGCGCGCCACCAGTCAAAGCCTGCTCGGTTTTGCCAAAGCTGGGGGCCCATGACGAGCTTGCCCACTGCAACCTCCCCAAGCAACAGCCACCGCCCGCACCGCTAGCCGTACGAAGGGGGCCATCCCTACGGCTTAGTCCCTGCAACGGCAGCCAGTGAGGGCGCAGTAGAATCAAGACCCCGACAACATCTCGATGGCCTCTTCTGACCCTCAAGCACGTCTAGGCCAATGTCGAACCCTGAAAGGTAGGCAACGTGGGGCGCGCGCGTCGTCGCTGAACGACGCTGCAATGATCCCCGCCAGACCAACGGGTGCGATGGTCTCAATGTCGACGAGCCTGCGCTCGGTGTTGGCAGGTGCCTACCCTTCGAGGTTGGCTGCCCAGCCTTTACACGAGAGTTGCGACAAGTCTGTTGTCCGTCCGTCTGTATGTTCAAGCCAGAGATACCTGAGAAGTACGACGGAAAGCTGAACCCGGAAGAGTTCCTGAGCATCTACGCCATCATTGTTCAGACTGCCGGGGGAAGAGATGAGAAGGTGTCCGCCAACTACTTTCCTTTGTCCCTCATGTCCAATGTGAGGTCTTGGCTGATGCACCTGCTGGAGAACTCCATTTCTTCATGGGCAGACCTGTGCCACAAGTTCATCGGTGCCTTCACCGGTGGCTACCAAGAGCCCGGTAGGCCCAGCGACCTCCAGCTTCTCTAGCAGAAGGAAGGAGAAACCCTCTGCAATTATTTGCAGAAATTCAGTAAAGTTCATAGAAATATTCCAAATACCCATCCGACAGCTGTTATAGTAGCTTTCCAGTCCAATTTGCACAACCGCCACATTTGTTCCAAAATGGATGTGCGGTTGCCCAAGACTGTGAAAGAACAATATACACAAGTGGATAAATGTGCCCGGTGGAAGAAGGAAGGAAGTTGCCTGGAGATGAAGATTGCATTAATGCTTATTCAGATGATGAGGATGAATCAACCAGTCAGAGGAAGGGCAAGAGACGCAGTAAGAAGCCAAGAGATAAGGCAGTGATGACTATAGAAGGTTCGGGCACACGTAGTACCGGCAAGAAGACCAAGGCTGAGGCCCCCGGCAAGGAAGCTGCCATGTGCACTGCCTGCCGGGAGGCTGCTGCTGCGAGAAAAGTTGGGAAAGGTGATGGGCCGTACTGCAAGATCCATTGGACCAAAGGCCATGACCTTCAGGAGTGTTATCAGGTTGAGCAGCTTGTCAAGAGACAGAAGGCAGAATATGATAAGCGTTATAAGGAGAAAGGTCAGAATGCTGCTGGCGGTAAGGGCCGAGGCGGTGAAGCAAATTGCCCCGACAAGCCCTTTCGAAACCAAGGAAAGCCCGCCCGGGGCTGAGAGAAGGAAACAAGTGATGATGCCAGTGATAGAGGGGATGAAGAGGAAACTAGTGAGCAGGAATTTCAGAAGGCGACGGACGCCCTTTGCATTGATGGAGGTGCATCTTTGCACACCTCCCATCGCCAACTCAAGCGATGGGCATGAGAGGTCAATGTTGTGAAACCAGCACCAGAGGTCCGGAAGCCGCTCAAGTGGTCCCGCACGCCCATCATCTTTGATGAGGAGGATCACCCTTGCCGCACCACGACCGTAGGGTGTTTGTCGTTGTTGGTCTCCCCAACAATTCGCAACCTCAAGGTCACAAAGATGTTAGTGGATGGCGGGGTCGGGTTGAATCTGATTTCCCCTATAGTTATCAGCAAGCTTCAAATAGGAGAAGAGGAGCTAGAGGCCACCGGCATGTTTCAAGGAGTTAGCCCCGACATGAGTCATCCTAAGGGGAAGATCACGTTGCCGGTGACGTTTGGGGGAGAGCTGAACTTTCAGACTAAGAAGATTGTGTTTGATGTGGTTGATCTCCCCTACCGTACAATGGGATTTTTGGACAACCATCCCTGGCCAAGTTCATGGAAGCATCCCACTATGCTTACAACACCCTAAAAATGCCTGGGCCATTGGGAGTCTATCGGCGTTCGGGGAACGGGGGTCCCCAGACTTGCCTGCCTGCGGCCCGCGACGTGGCTGAGCCAGCAGGTCGTATGGCCCATCTTCGCCAACAAAGCACCCAAGACCCTCGCGAGGGGCCAAGCCTCGCGAGGTGGACGATGAAAGACCTCCTCTAGAGTGGCCTAGCTAGGCAGGCTCATGAGGAGCGGAGATATCAAGGCGAGGCAAATGTCACGAGGTTCCCGTGACGTGAGCCGTGATGATCGACACCAGGCGGGCGCCAGCGCGCGCAACGTCCTTGTTTCCTCTTTGGTGCAAAGGGGGAAAGCGCAGCCACGGAGTACCAAGGCCTCAGGCAAAGGTTGCCATTTCGGTGCAACAAGACCAAGACCATGGACTGGAAGACGGAGGTCACCATGGAGCCCAGAACAGCTTCACCACCAGAACTTTGTGCAGGTGAAGACTACCTTTGTTAGGATAGCTTGTACTAGCTACCCCCCTTCAAATTAGCCCGCCATTGTTGGCTCCCTTCCCGCTCGATATTTGGGAAGAGGACGAGGGCCTCAATAAATAGGACTAGCCACCAAAGTGGAGAGGATGATCTCATCTTAATTAGTTTCAGAGAGACCACCCCCACTCACACAAGCTCACCGAGCACAAGAACGCCTTAACCTCAGGAGGCCGTTCTGCCCTTGTATTGTTCATCCTCAGCCCAAGAGGCAATCCACCACCATCACACTAGAGTAAGGTATTACACCACGACGGTGGCCCGAACCAGTATAAACCATGTGTCCTCCTGTGTTGTGAGTTCGTCGAATTTGTCGGCAAGATCTTAGCGAGCTAGAGCGTAGATCGGTTGGAGGGAAAGACTTCGCGCGCACCCCAGTGTTCGAACCTTAAGGGTTTGCCGGAACCCCAACCCCGACATTTGGCGCACCAAGAAGGGGGTGCGTGGGAGCTTTTCTCCATCAACCAGCACCCCCTACCGCCGCACCGTGCTCCCATGGCAGGTACCTCGCCACCGACCTCTTCGGCCGGCGCCAGCAGCAGGGAGTCTGGGTACCGAGCCCTGGCACCCGCTCTCCGGCGGGTGCAGTGGCCGGTCAAGTTCAAGACGGAGATGCCGCCGCGTTACGACGGCGCGGCAGACTCGGCGCTCTTCCTGCTAGCGTACGAGGAGGCCGTCCTCGAAGCCGAAGGTGACGACAAGATCATGGCAAACTTGTTCCCCCTGGCCCTCGCCGGTGAGCCGCGCGCCTGGCTGCTCGGCCTCCCAGGATCCACGGTGACGTCCTGGGGGGAACTCTGTGACCTCTTCACTGCGCGCTACGCGGCACCGGCACACCACACAGTCGTGGCACTGCTGGGCGGCTCCCAAGCACCTCCTTCAGATCGCCACGTCAAGCCTTTCTTCCGCCAGATTGGGGCCGCCTGCAAGCGCCCGGGGACTCCGCCGGGTTGGGCCGCGCCGGAAGCCGACCTCACCTTCGACTCGAAAGACCACCCCGGCTCCACCGCTGGCTCAGGGATGCTTCCGATGCTCTACACGCCCACCATCTGCAACGTGGCCGTCACCAAGACCCTCATCGACAGCGGCGCTAGTCTCAACCTGCTCTCCGTGGAAGCTTTCAGCCTTCTTCATGTGCTGCTCGAATGGCTCGGCCTCAACAAGCCCTTCATAGGGGTGGGCGGTGGAGCTGGTCACCCCTTGGGCAGATCCGCCTCCCTGTCACCTTTGGCACGCGGGATAACTATCGCACCGAGCTGGTGGACTTCGACATCGCCCGCATCGGTCTCCCGTACAATGCCATCCTCGGGTACCCGGCCCTCGCTCAGTTCATGGCGACAACTCACCCGGCCTACAACCTCATGAAGATGCCAGGGAGCAAGGGTGTCCTCACCATCCAAGGGGACGCTAAGGAGGCCATGACAGCGCTCAGGCTTGCCTTCAAGACCACGACAGCAGCGCAGCCAACGGGCGCCTGTGTGCCGGAGGCCAAGGAGGCCACACCCACCAAGAAAAGGTAGTTGTTCACCCAAGACAAGGCAGAGACCAGGCAGGTGCTGGTCAATGAGGATGGGTCTTCAGGAGCCACCTTCACCATAGGAACCGGCCTTAACCCAGAGCAAGAAGAAGCTTTGGTGAGGTTCTTGCGCGCGAACAAGGAAATATTCGCGTGGGAGCCTGATCAACTGGTAGGGGGGCCGAGAGAGGTAATCCAGCATCATCTAAAGGTGTGCCCCAACGTACGCCCCGTGAAGCAGCGAGCAAGACGGCGGTCCACTGAGAAGCAGGCCTTCATTGTCCAAGAGACACGCAAGCTGGAGGCGGCAGGTACAATCCGGGAAGTTCGATACCCCGAATGGCTGGCGAACCCCGTTGTAGTGCCAAATAAAGGCGGGAAGGAACGGATGTGCGTCGACTTCACCAACCTATACAAAGCCTGTCCCAAAACCCGTTCCCCCTTCCGCGCATCGATCAAATCGTCGACTCCACCGCCGAGTGCGACCTGCTATGTTTCTTGGATGCATTCTCTGGATACCATCAAATCAAGATGGTGGTGGAGGATGTGGAGAAGACGGCCTTCTTGACACCATGTGGGGTGTACTGCTACACCTGCATGCCTTTCAGCCTTCGCAATGCGGGCGCAACCTTTCAGCGGCTGATGCACATCGCCTTGGGGCGGCAGCTCGGCAGGAACACAGAGGCCTACGTTGATGACATAGTGGTTAAATCTCGCGAGGCAAGGACGTTGATTCAAGACTTGGAGGAGACCTTCGAGAGCTTGCACCAAGTGAACTTGAGGCTTAACCTGGAAAAGTGTGTGTTTGGCGTCCCATTCGGCAAGTTGCTAGGGTTTCTCGTATCCCACAGAGGGATCGAGGCGAACCCGGAAAAGATCAAGGCCATCGAAGACATGAGCCCACCATAGACCCTCAAGGAGATGCAAAAACTGGCAGGACGGGTGACCGTGTTAGGGCATTTCATCTCTAAGCTAGGCGAGTGCGCCCTGCCCTTCTTTAAGCTCATGAAGAAGAAAGGCCCCTTCTAGTGGACCCCAGAGGCCGACCAGGCCTTCCGAGACCTCAAGAAATACCTCACCAGCCCCCCGGTGATGGTGGCACTGCGGCCTCTCGAGCCTCTCTTGCTCTACCTTGCCACCACCCCATACTCTGCCAGCGCGGCGTTGGTGGCGGTTCGGGAAGAGCGTCAAGATAAGGGTAGAGCTGATACAGCACTAGGCCGGAGAGGTGCAGCAAAGCCATCAGCCGCGGAAGACCCAGCTCAGCAGAGCAACATCGCGAAGGCTCCCGAGGGCGGTCAGGTCTCAAGAGACCCATCACCTCAGGATATGCCGCAATCTACGTGGGACCCGAGACTCAAGGGTGTACCGGCCCTCGTCGAGCACCTAGTGTACTTCGTCAGCACCGTACTGCGGGACGCGAGGACGCGCTACCCCATGCCACAGAAGCACCTGGTTGCACTTTTGGTTGCCTCGCGCAAGCTGCGACACTACTTCCAGGGGCTCCCCATCAAGGTCGTCTTGTCTTACCCGTTGGAGAGGATACTCAGGAGCCCAAACTTAGTCGGAAGGGTCGCTAAATGGAACATCGAGCTGCAAGCATTTCAGCTGGAGTTTAGCACCACCAGGGTCATCAGGGGAGCCGCGCTTGCCGATTTTGTGGCAGAATGGACAGATGCCCCGGCTCTTGAGGAATGAGAAGACCGGTCCACTTCCCCAGGAAGCGAGGTGCCAGACGGCTGGGTCATGTATTTTGATGGCGCCTTTGCGCACTAGGGCGCGAGGGCTGGAGCAGTGCTCATCTCGTCCATTCATGACAAGCTTTGCTACGTCGTGCAACTATGATTTCAGCATGGCGAGAAGGTCTCTACCAATATCGCAGAATAGGAGGGCCTCATAGCCGGCCTGAAGGCTGCAGCGGCTATGGGGGTGAGACGCCTTACCGTCAAGGGTGACTCGCAGCTCCTCGTCAACTTTTCCAACAAAGTGTACGAGCCAAAGGATGAGCACATGGAGGCCTACCTTGCTGAGGTGCGCAAAATGGAAAAGTAGTTCATAGGCTTGGAGCTGCAGCACGTGCCCCAGGGCACCAACAAGGAAGCCGACGACATCGCCAAGAGAGCATCCAAGTGCCAACCGTAGGAGCCCGACGTCTTCGAAGAGCGGCTCTTCAAGCCGTCAGCTATGCCGCCTCTTTCAAGCACGACTCAGCCTCGGGAGGAGCTCCCTCAGCCCCCGGCCTTCGGAGCCCCAGATTGCGGCCCAACCTCAGGAGTTCGGCTTCTCTTGGCGCTCGAGCCCCAGGAGGAGTGCTGGAAGAAGGAGTTTAGGGAGTACCTGATGCACGGGACATTGCCGGAGAAAGAAGAGGATGCGGAGCGCGTGTCCTGACAGGCCACGGCATACTGCATTCAAGACGGCGAGTTGTACAGGAAACGACTGAACGACGTCATGTTGCGCTGCATCTCCAGTGATCAAGGGAGGGAGCTAGTGACTAACATACACGTCGGGGACTATGGACATCACTCGTCATCATGGACCCTCGTCGGCAAGGCCTTCCGCAGTGGATTCTATTGGCCTACATCACTTAACGATGCAGCCGAGCTGGTGAAGTCCTATGAAGCTTGCCAATTCTACGCCAAGCAAATCCATCAGCCTGCTCAGGGCCTCCAAACCATCTCGCTCACGTGGCCATTCGCGCTCTGGGGGCGGGACATCCTAGGCCCGTTCCCGCGAGCGCCAGGGGGCTACTGCTATCTCTATGTTGCCATCGATAAGTTCACTAAGTGGGCAGAGGTGGAAGCCTTCAAATCATTCCAGCCGGCTCTGCCGTTAAGTTTATCGAGCGCCTCGTGAGCCGCTTCGGGGTCCCCAACCGCATCATCACAAATAACGGCTCGCAGTTCACTAGTAACCTCTTTAAGACCTACTGTGCTAACCTTGGAACGCAGATCTGCTACGCTTCGATAGCCCACCCCAGGAGCAATGGTCAGGCGGAGCATGCCAACGTTGAGGCCCTGAGGGGCCTCAAGACTAGGACCTTCAAGAGGAAGTTGGAGGCCTGCGACAGGGGCTGGCACGACGAGCTCCAGTCCGTGCTATGGTCCATCCGCACCACCTCTACCAAGCCAACGGGCGAGACTCCATTCTTCCTCGTCTACGGAGCTGAAGCGGTCCTCCCTCACGAGGTCAGGCATCGCTCCGCACGGGTCCTGGTGTTCGACGAAACGCAGTAGGATGCCATGCGGGGGATGGATCTCGTGCTGGAGGAGGAACGATGTCACGAAGCTGCGTTAAGAGCGGCAAGGTACGAGCAAGCGCTGCGGCGCTACCACTGCCGCAACATTCGCTCCAGGATGCTCGAGACGGGTGACCTAGTCCTAAGGCGGGTCCTCTCCAGGGAAGGCTTGCACAAGCTCTCACCCATGTGGGAGGGCCCATACAGGGTCGTTCACATCGCCAGGCCTGGCGCCGTGCGCTTGGAGAGGCAAGAGGGGACACCCATCTAAAACGCCTGGAACATCCAGCACCTCCGGAAGTTCTACCCATGAAGCAAGGCCCAGAGCCTGAGAAGCATGGACCAAAGCCTGTGAAGCAAGGCCCAGTGCCTATGAAGCAAGGCCGAGAGCCTGTGAAGCAAGGCCCGGTGCCTGTGAAGAATCACCGCCCGTGACACTCTCACGTAATAATGAGTTGGGGCTGTACACGCCCCGGAGTCTCAGGAGCGCCGGCCTCAGGCCCTCGGGCTCCCTCCCACGCCTAGTGGATAGCACTTAGCTCCGCGCTGGTGAGAAGACTCGAAGACTAGATTAGGTGCCGGACACGGCTTTTCATTTGCTTTCCATAGTTGGCTTGCTTTTCCTTAATCGAGTTTGCCTTTGGTATTCCTTGCTGATTTGGTTCCTTCGCCTTTTACCGCGTTTTTCGGCCCTGGTTTACCCGTGATCTCTCGCATACCTCGCGAGGGGGCTAGGCAGGTGCCCTCGCGAGCTTTTCCTTCTCTCTGCCTTCTCGCGAGTCACCCTCGTTCGAGCCTGGAAGCTGGCGCAACACTCCTAAATCCTTGCCCCTCGGGTACCGCGATGCAAAGCGCCAAGTCAAGGTTCGGGTGAACGGAAAAATCCTCTAGCACACCCCCTAACAAATTCTTGCAGTTCCTGAGCAAACACAGATATCTCGTGAAGGAATGGGCGTCCCAAACACACCAGGTTAGGTTAAGTCTGCGCAAAATAACAGCATGGCATGGGAATAACACGCACGTTGCATTAACCAAGAACCATAGTTCGATACACGCCCCTTTGGGCCCATACTGGTTTCATTTTCTGGTGCAGGGAAAGAAAGGAAAAAACTAAACAAAGCGGCGTTTCAACAATCTGCGGGGGCAGGCCCTTAGCGACGCCCAAGCCTAGCCACACCCCTCCTCGCGCTTCACGGAGGCACGGCGACGAGATGACCCACTGCCTCCTCCAAAGCAAGCGCGGCGGCTGATCGTAGCCACTGCTGCTAGAGCTGTCGCAGGAGGGAGGGCCACCGTAGGTGGAGGAGATGCGATCGCCGCTGAGGGCAGGCTCGCCCTCACCCTTGTCACGACCGTCGCCAAGGCCGAGCACCTCCTCGCCATCGTTCATCTCGGGGCAGCATCCGGCGCGGCGGCCATCTTCCCCAAACACCCTCACGAAGAGGGTCGACCCGCTGTCATACTTGAAGTGGAGCGTGCACCGCCTGCCCAGGCCGCGCGCGCGGGCGAACGTCTGCCAGCCGCGGGCCAGGGCTATGTTGCCCGCGGCAGAAGTCTCGACCGTGACCCAGGAGTTCTTGCTGCAGCAACCATCCGCCTGCAACCAGAGCCCCCCTGGACCAGGGGCCGGCAGCTCAGCGACAAAGAAGCGCGGAAGCTGGAGCTAGTTGTCGGCCCGGTTTTCTGACCAAACAACGAACTCCGGTGACGCCTCCGCTGAATGGAAGCGCGGGCGGGGAGGCCTCGCCACCATTGCGCACCTCCCCCCCCCCCCCCCGGTCGACTGGACCGCCATGGTTGGGACGGCCCCCTCGGCGTGCGTGGCGCCGCTTCAACTGTGAGCCACGGCAGGGGTCGCAGCGTGCTTGCACGGGCGGCCGCGACCGTGCTTGGGCACCGGGGAACCAGGGCCCTCGCGAGGGGCCTTACCCTTCTCGGCGGCAGAGAACTTCCTTTGAGGTGCGATCGGAGGCACTGCAAGCAATGGAGCAAGAGGGAGGAAGCAAGCAAGGAAGAGATGGGCAATGGGGGCTCCGCCCCCTCCCCATTTATAGCAAGAGAAGGCCACCGGCGTCCCCCATGATCGGAGGTAATGATGGTTTCCCTTGCATGTCGCAGGGACTTGTCAAGTCGTGCAGTCACCAAAGCAATGTTGGGAAGCGGAGACGCCCACGCCCAATCAACTGCCACGTGTCAACCGAGGTCGCAGGCTTTTGGGGCCCGTGGCGCTTCGAGCTTGACCCTTGGCTTCGCCGCGAAGCCAAGCCCGGGCGCACGTTGGGCCCGGGGGCTACTGTCGGCGTTCTGGGAACAGGGGTCCCCAGACTTGCCTGCCTGCGGCCCGCGGCGTGGCTGAGCCAGCAGGCCGTATGACCCATCTTCACCAACAAAGAACCCACGACCCTCACGAGGGGCCAAGCCTCACGAGGCGGACAACACAAGACCTCCTCTGGAGTGGCCTAGCTAGGCAGGCTCACGAGGAGCCGAGATATCAAGGCGAGGCGAACCTCATGAGGTTCTTGTGACGTGAGCCGTGATGATCGACACCAGGCGGGCGTTGATAACCCACAAGTATAGGGGATCGCAACAGTTTTCGAGGGTAGAGTATTCAACCCAAATTTATTGATTCGACACAAGGGGAGCCAAAGAATATTCTCAAGTATTAGCAGCTGAGTTGTCAATTCAACCACACCTGGAAACTTAATATCTGCAGGAAAGTGTTTAGTAGCAAAGTAATATGGTAGTAGTGGTAACGGTAGCAAAAGGTAACGGTAGTAAAAGACATGTTTTTGGTATTTTTTAGTGATGGTAGCAATAGCAACAGGAAAGTAAATAAGCGATGAACAATATATGGAAAGCTCGTATGCAATGGATCGGTGATAGAGAATTATGCCGGATGTGGTTCATCATGTAACAGTCATAACCTAGGGTGACACAGAACTAGCTCCAGTTCATTGATATAATGTAGGAATGTATTCCTAATATAGTCATACGTGCTTATGGAAAAGAACTTGCATAACATCTTTTGTCCAACCCTCCCGTGGCAGCGGGGTCCTTACGGAAACTAAGGGATATTAAGGCCTCCTTTTAATAGAAAACTGGAACAAAGCATTAACACATAGTGAATACATGAACTCCTCAAACTACGGTCATCACCGGTAAGTATCCCGATTATTGTCACTTCGGGGTTAATGGATCATAACACATAATAGGTGACTATGGACTTGCAAGATAAGATCAAGAACACTCATATATTGATGAAAACATAGTAGGTTCAAATCTTAAATCATGGCACTCAGGCCCTAGTGACAAGCATTAAGCATAGCAAAGTCATAGCAACATCAATCTCAGAACATAGTGGACACTAGGGATCAAACCCTAACAAAACTAACTCGATTGCATGATAGATCCCATCCAACCCATCACCGTCCAGCAAGCCTACGATGGAATTACTCTCGCACGACAGTGAGCATCATGAAATTAGTGATGGAGGATGGTTGATGATGATGATGGCGACGGATTCGCCTCTCCGGAGTCCCGAACAGACTCCAAATCAGCCCTCCCGAGAGGTTTTAGGGCTTGGCGGCGGCTCCGTATCGTAAAACGCGTTGATTTCTTCTCTCTGATTTTTTTCTCCCCGAAACTCAATATATGGAGGTGGAGTTGGAGTCGGAGACGCAATAGGGGGCCCACGAGGTAGGGGCACGCCCTAGGGGGGCAGGCACGCCCCCCACCCTCGTGGCAAGGTGGTGGGCCCCCTGGCCTTCATCTTTTGCAGGTATTTTTCTTATTTTCTGAAAAGTGGCTCTGTGAAGTTTCAGGTCATTCCAAGAACGTTTGCTCCTGCACATAAATAACACCATGGTAATTCTGCTGAAAACAGCGTCAGTCCGGGTTAGTTCCATTCAAATCATGCAAGTTAGAGTCCAAAACAAGGGCAAAAGTGTTTGGAAAAGTAGATACGTTGGAGACGTATCAACTCCCCCAAGCTTAAACCTTTGCTTGTCCTCAAGCAATTCAGTTGATAAACTGAAAGTGATAAAGAAAAACTTTTACAAACTCTGTTTGCTCTTGTTGTTATAAATATGTAAAGCCAGCATTCAAGTTTTCAGCAAAGATTATAACTAACCACATTCGCAATAACGCATAGGTCTCAAGTTTACTCATATCAATGGCATAATCAACTAGCGAGCAATAATAATAAATCTTGGATGACAACACTTTCTCAAAACAATCATAATATGATATAACAAGGTGGTATCTCGCTAGCCCTTTCTAAGACCGCAAAACATAAATGCAGAGCATCTTTAAAGACCAAGGACTGACTAGACATTGTAATTCATGGTAAAAGAGATCCAGTCAAGTCATACTCATTGTAAACTAACAATAATGAATGCAAATGACAGTGGTGCTCTCCAACTGGTGCTTTTTAATAAGAGGATGATGACTCAACATAAAAGTAAATAGATAGGCCCTTCGCAGAGGGAAGCAGGGATTTGTAGAGGTGCCAGAGCTCGGTTTTGAAACAGAGATGAATAGAATTTTGAGCTGTATAATTTCATTGTCAACATAACAACCAAGAGATGGCAATATCTTCCATGCTACACACATTATAAGCGGTTCCCAAACAGAATGGTAAAGTTTGTACTCCCCCTTCCACCAACAAGCATCAATCCATGGCTTGCTCGAAACAATGAGTGCCTCCAACTAACAAGAGTCCCAGGGGGAGTTTTGTTTGCAATTATTTTGATTTAGTTTGCATAAAGCATGGGACTGGGCATCCTGGTGACCAGCCATTTATCTCGTGAGTGAGGAGCGGAGTCCACTCATCTTGACAATAACGCGCCTAATAAGGAAGATACGGACATCCCTAGTTGATACATGAGCTATTCGATCATACAAAACATGATATTTATTTGAAGGTTTAGAGTTTGACACGTACAAATTTACTTGGAACGACATGTAGATACCGTATATAGGTAGGTATAGAGGACTCATGTGGAATAACTTTGGGGTTTAAGGGATTGGATGCACAAGCAGTATTCCCTCTTAGTACAGGTGAAGGCTCTCAAAAGACTGGGAAGCGACCAGCTAGAGAGCGACAACAGTCTTGAACATGTATTAAAATTAATCAACACCGAATGCAAGCATGAGTAGGATATAATCCACCATGAACATAAATATCGTGAAGGCTATGTTGATTTTGTTTCAACTATGCGTGAACATGTGCCAAGTCAAGTCACTTAAATCATTCAGAGGAGGATACCACCCTAGCATACCACATCATAACCATTTACATAGCCTGTTGGCACGCAAGGTAAACCATTATAACTCATAGCTAATCAAGCTAGCACAAGAAACTATGATCTCTAATTGTCATTGCAAACATGTTTATTCATAATAGGCTGAGTCAGGAATGATGAACTAATCATATTTACAAAAACAAAAGAGGTCGAGTTCATACCAGCTTATCTCATCTCAGCCAGTCCATCATATAACATCATAATTGCCTTTCACTTGCACGACCGAACGATGTGGATAATAATAATAGTGCACGTGCATTGGACTAAGCTGGAATCTGCAGGCATTCAATAAACAGGAGAAGACAAGGCAGTATGGGCTCTTTTCGTTAGATCAACAATAATGCATATAAGAGTCACTTCAACAGTTTAATTATGGTCTTCTCCTATCGACGCCCAAAGAAAAGAAAAGAAATAAAACTATTTACATGGGAAAGCTCCCAACAAGCAAAAGAAGAACAGGAAATATTTTTGGGTTTTCTTTTTAATTACTACTACAAGCATGGAAAGTAAATTAATTCAAAGCTACAACTAATTTTTTTGTTTTTCTTAAGGTTTATTAAACACACAAGAAGAAAGCATAAAGGAAAGTAAACTAGCATGGATGATACAATGAAAAAGTATGAGCACCGACATCTAGCATTGAGTGTGTGAACATAAATGTAATGTCGGTGGGAAATACATACTCCCCCAAGCTTAGGCTTTTGGCCTAAGTTGGTCTATGGCCACGGCTGGCCTGGCGGATATCCATAATAGTAGTTGGGCTCGTACTGAGATGAAGAAGAGGAAGACTCGGCTTGCCACTGGCTGACAATCATCTCCGGATCCCACTGGTAATTAGACTGTCGTGAAGGATCAATTTGTGGTTCCTGCTCTGGCTCCTCAGCTGGTGCAGGGTTTCGGTAGGCAGGAATAGCCTTCAATAGAACAAGGTATGTGCCTACATATAAATCAAACAAAGAAGGAGCAGGCAGGGTAATAGTCTAAGGATGATGTTTATTAAAGAACAATTGATATTTAAGCTCTCCTTCCCTATTCTTAACAATAAAATCATGTGCCACCATACTTTTATAATCTAGATAAACACGAGGCATCACTTTTTCTTCCTTCTCAGCATGCCTAATAGGTATGTTAAAGTGTGCAGCTAGGCGTGAGGCATAGATGCCTCCAAAGATGGGGCCCTTGGTAAGGTTCATACTTAACCGTTTAGCAATAATGCCGCCCATACTAAAAGTGTTATCACTTTATAAACCTTGGAGCAAAATAATAATATCAGGGATACTAAGGTTTCCACAGTTTCCGTGACCAATTAAGCAACGACTAGCAAATAATGCAAAGTAGCGTAAAACAGGAAAATGTATGCTAGTGATTCGTGCATCGGAAACCTTCCTTGTTTCCCCTACAGTGATAGTATCAATGAACCCCTCCACATCATCACAATGTGGTTCTTCTGTCTTGCCCTCAAAAGGGACAAAACAAAGCCGACAAAAATCATAAAGTGACATTTCCTTATGCTCATCATATAAATGAAACTCCACCGTAGGTGGTGAGTTCCTAGAATGAAAATGAAAGTTTTGCACAAAGGTATTTGTGAGTAAGAGATATTGATCGCATTGGTCGTGGAGGAAAGCGGTGAGGCCTGCATTATGAGCCAATTGATGAAAATCTTCATAAATCCCGGCTGCTCTCAAGAAATCCTTGGAAGGCCATTCACACGCCTGAACCTCCGTGGTGCGAGGCAGATTATACTTTGGCTTTGGTGCCTTTTGCTTCGAGCTTTGGCTTGATGAGCCCCTCAAAAGTCTCCTCATCATTTTCTAAAAAATTCTGAAATTTTTAGTAACTTCAAAATAAAAGTAAACCAAACTCAATAATATTGATAGCAACTACTCCTACAAGTGCCTAGGGCCTATATCATGCATCAAATCAACTTTTGACCATATAAATTTGACATGCAAGCTCACGAACAGGGTCACCTAAGCAACACAAATTTGCAATGAATAAAGCACTAGAACAAAAACTAATTGGACCAATGGAGGAGTCACATACCAAGGAACAATCTCCCCAAGCAGTTTTGTGGGAGGTGCTTTGAGCAAGGAGAACGAGAAATGGCAGCAAAACGAGCTTGGACTTGGGTTTGAGATGGATATTCATGTCTGTGGGAGGAAGATGAAGTGTGTGGGTGCAGGAATAAGTGGAGGAGGGCCACCGTGGGTCCACGAGGCAAGGGGCGCACCCTAGAGGGGTGGGCGCGCCCTCCACCCTCGTGGCAAGGTGGTTGACCCCCCTGGTGTGTTCTCAGTTCCATAAATCCTTAAATATTCTAGAAAAAAATCATATTTAATTTTCAGGGCATTTGGAGAACTTTTATTTTTGAGGTATTTTTATATTGCACTGATAATCAAATAACAGACAGAAAAATATTTATTTTTATTTTATTTAATATAAATAACAGAAAGTAAAAGTGGAGTACAGAAGGTTGTGCATTCTAGTTTCATCCATCTCATGATCATCAAAAGGAAACCACTAACAAGGTTGATCAAGTCTTGTTAACGAACTCATTCCGAATAACATGGAACCGTAGAAATTTCGAATAACACTATGTTACGTGAACGGGGATATGCACATCCCCAATAATAAGAATATCATATTTCTTCTTGATAGTAGGAAGAGGAAATTCAAAACATCCAAATATAATCGATGGCATTTTTCCAATAGAGTTGATACTATGAACTTGAGGTTGTTTCCTCGGAAAGTGTACCGTATGCTCATTACCATTAACATGAAAAGTGACATTTCCTTTAGTGCAATCAATAATAGCCCCTGCAGTATTACAAAAGGGTCTTCCAAGAGTAACAGACATACTATCGTCCTTGGGAATATCAAGAATAACAAAGTCCGTTAAAATAGTAACGTTTGCAACTACAACAGGCACATCCTCACAAATACCGACAAGTATAGCAGTTGATTTATCAGCCATTTGCAAAGATATTTCAGTAGGTGTAAACTTATTCAAATCAAGTCTATGATATAAAGAGAGAGGCATAACACTAACACCGGCTCCAAGATCACATAAAGCAGTTTTAACATAGTTTCTTCTAATGGAGCATGGTATAGTGGGTACTCCTGGATCTCCAAGTTTCTTTGGTATTCCACCCTTTAAAGTATAATTAGCAAGCATGGTGGAAATTTCAGCTTCTGGTATCTTTCTTTTATTTGTAATAATATCTTTCATGTACTTAGCATAAGTATTGGTTTTAAGCATAACAGTTAATCGCATACGCAAAAAGATAGGTCTAATCATTTCACCAAAGCGCTCAAAGTCCTCATCATCCTTTTTCTTGGATGGTTTAGGAGGAAAAGGCATGGGTTTCTGAACCCATGGTTCTCTTTCTTTACCGTGTTTCCTAGCAAAAAAGTCTTTCTTATCATAACGTTGATTCTTTGATTGTGGGTTATCAAGATCAACAGCAGGTTCAATTTCTATGTCATTATGATTACTAGGTTGAGCATCATCATGAACATTATCATTAACATTATCACTAGTTTCAGGTTTATTCCAGATTGAGTTTCAGCATCAGAAATAGAAATATCATTTGGATTCTCAGGTGTTTCAACAATAGGATCACTAGAAGCATGCAAAGTCTTATCATTTTTCTTTTTCTTCTTTTTAGAAGAAGTAGGTGCATCTATATTATTTCTCTGAGAATCTTGCTCAATTTTCTTAGGATGGCCTTCAGGATACAAAGGTTCCTGAGTCATTCTACCAGTTCTAGTAGCCACTCTAACAACATAATCATTATATTTACTATTCAATTCATTGAGCAAATCATTTTGAGCTTTAAGTACTTGTTCTACTTGAGTGGAAACCATAGAAGCATGTTTACTAATAAGTTTAAGTTCACCTTTAACATTATCCATATAATCACCCAAGTGTTCAAGAATATTTGAATTGTTTTTCAATTGTCTACTAAAATAAGCATTAAAGTCTTCTTGCTTAGCCATAAATTTATCAAACTCATCTAAGCATGGGCTAGCAAATTTAGTAAATGGGATTACAACTTTATCATATCTATAGAGAGAATTTACCTTTACTACCTGTGTCGGGTTATCAAGACCATGAGTTTCTTCAATAGGTAATGGATTAAGATTATATGTTTCTTCAACAGGCGGTAAATTAAGACCATGTACTTCTTCAATAGGAGTTTAATTCTTAACATCTTCAGCTTTAATACCTTTTTCTTTCATAGATTTCTTTGCGTCTTGCATATCTTCAGGACTGAGAAATAGAATACCCCTCTTCTTCGGAGTTGATTTAGGAATAGGCTCAGGAATTGGCTCTGGAGGTGTCCAATTATTTTCATTTGTCAACATATTATTCACTAGAATTTCAGCTTCATCCGGTGTTCTTTCCGTGAAAACAGAACCAGCACAACTATCCAGGTAATGTCTGGTGGCATCGGTTAGTCCATTATAAAAGATATCAAGTATTTCATTTTTCTTAAGAGGATGTTCAAGCAAAGCATTAAGTAATTGGAGAAGCCTCCCCCAAGCTTGTGGGAGACTCTCTTCTTCAATTTGCACAAAATTATATATATCCTTAAAGCAGCTTGTTTCTTATGAGCAGGGAAATATTTATCAGAGAAGTAATAAATCATATCCTGGGGACTACGCACACAACCAAGATCAAGAGAATTAAACCATATCTTAGCATCACCCTTTAATGAGAATGGGAATATTTTAAGGATGTAAAAGTAACGAGTTCTCTCATCTTTAGTGAACAGTTTCAGATTCATAACCATGAAAAGGATCAAATTCAACCAAAGTAATTATATCAGGATCAATAGAGAATTCATAATCCTTATCAGTAACAAATATAGGTGAAGTAGCAAAAGCAGGGCCAGGTTTCATTCTAGCATTCAAAGATTGCTTACTCCATTTAGCTAATAATCTTTTGAGTTCAGTTCTATTTTGGCACGCTAAAATAGCTAAAGAAGCTTCTTGATCAAAGACATAACCCTTAGGAATAACAAGTGATTCTTCATCATCACTTTCATCAGTATCATCAAATTCAATATTTTCAATCTCTCTAGCCCTAGCAAGTTGTTTATCAAGAAAATCACTAAGCGGCATAGTAGTGTCAGGCATAGAGGTAGTTTCATCATAAGTATCATGCATAGCAGAAGTGGCATCATCAATAACATGCGACATATCAGAACGAATAGCAGAAGCAGGTGTAGGTGTCGCAAGCTTACTCAAAACAGAAGGTGAATCAAGTGCAGAGCTAGATGGCAGTTCCTTACCTCCCCTCGTAGTTGAGGGATAGATCTTGCTTTTTGGATCTCTCAAGTTCTTCATAATGATAAGCAGATATATATCCCAAGTGACTCAAAGAATAGATCTATGCTCCCCGGCAATGGCGCCAGAAAATAGTCTTGATAACCCACAAGTATAGGGGATCGCAACCGTTTTCGAGGGTAGAGTATTCAACCCAAATTTATTGATTCGACACAAGGGGAGCCAAAGAATATTCTCAAGTATTAGTAGCTGAGTTTTCAATTCAACCACACCTGGAAACTTAATATCTGCAGCAAAGTGTTTAGTATCAAAGTAATATGATAGTAGTGGTAACGGTAGAAAAAGGTAACGGTAGTAAAAGCAATGTTTTGGTATTTTGTAGTGATGATAGCAATAGCAACAAGAAAGTAAATAAGCGATGAACAATATATGGAAAGCTCATAGGCAATGGATCGGTGATAGAGAATTATGCCAGATGCGGTTCATCATGTAATAGTCATAACCTAGGGTGACACAGAACTAGCTCCAGTTCATTGATATAATGTAGGCATGTATTCCGAATATAGTCATACGTGCTTATGGAAAAGAACTTGCATAACATCTTTTGTCCTACCCTCCCGTGGCAGCGGGTCCTTACGGAAACTACGGGATATTAAGGCCTCCTTTTAATAGAGAACCGGAACAAAGCATTAAAACATAGTGAATACATGAACTCCTCAAA
The DNA here is from genome assembly GCF_018294505.1 of Triticum aestivum. Lineage (NCBI taxonomy): Eukaryota > Viridiplantae > Streptophyta > Magnoliopsida > Poales > Poaceae > Triticum > Triticum aestivum. The sequence goes on along the minus strand of NC_057800.1, from coordinate 163,548,761 downwards.
CTACGGTCATCACCGGTAAGTATCCTGATTATTGTCACTTCGGGGTTAATAGATCATAACACATAATAGGTGACTATAGACTTGCAAGATAGGATTAAGAACACTCATATATTGATGAAAACATAATAGGTTCAGATCTGAAATCATGGCACTCGGGCCCTAGTGACAAGCATTAAGCATAGCAAACTCATAGCAACATCAATCTCAGTACATAGTGGACACTAGGGATCAAACCCTAACAAAAATAACTCGATTACATGATAGATCCCATCCAACCCATCACCGTCCAGAAAGCCTACGATGGAATTACTCACGCACGGCGGTGAGCATCATGAAATTGGTGATGGAGGATGGTTGATGATGACGATGGCGACGGATTCCCCTCTCCGAAGCACCGAACAGACTCCAGATCAGCCCTCCCGAGAGGTTTTAGGGCTTGGCGGCGGCTCCGTGTCGTAAAACGCGATGATTTCTTCTCTCTGATTTTTTTCTCCCCGAAACTCAATATATGGAGGTGGAGTTGGAGCCGGAGACGCAACAGGGGGCCATGAGGTAGGGGGCGCGCCCTAGGGGGGCAGGCGCACCCCCACCCTCATGGAAAATGTGGTGGGCCCCCTGGCCTTCATCTTTTGCGGGTATTTTTCTTTTTTTCTGAAAAGTGGATCCGTGAAGTTTCAGATCATTCCGAGAAAGTTTGCTCCTGCACATCAATAACACCATGGTAATTCTGCTGAAAACAGCGTCAGTCCGGGTTAGTTCCATTCAAATAATGCAAGTTAGACTCCAAAACAAGGGCAAAAGTGTTTGGAAAAGTAGATATGTTGGAGACGTATCAGGCGCCAGGCGGGCGCCAGCGCGTGCAGCGTCCTTGTTTCCTCTTTGGTGCAAAGGGGGCAAGCACAGCCGTAGAGTACCAAGGCCTCAGGCAAATGTTGCCATTTCGGTGCAACAAGACCAAGACCATGGACAACAAGACGGAGGTCACCATGGAGCCCAGAACAGCGTCACCACCAGAACTTTGTGCAGGCAAAGACTACCTTTGTCAGGATAGCTTGTACTAGCTGTCCCCCTTCAAATTAGCCCGCCATTGTTGGCTCCCTTCCCGCTCGATATTTGGGAAGAGGACCAAGGCCTCTATAAATAGGACTAGCCACCACAGTGGAGAGGACGATCTCATCTTAGTTTGAGAGGGACCACCCCCACTCACACAAGCTCACCGAGCACAAGAACGCCTTAACCTCAGGAGGCCGTTCTGCCCTTGTATTGTTCATCCTCGGCCCAAGAGGCAATCCACCACCATCACACTGGAGTAGGGTATTACACCACAATGGTGGCCTGAACCAGTATAAACCTTGTGTCCTCCTGTGTTGTGAGTTCGTCGAATTCGTCCGCAAGATCTTAGCGAGCTAGAGCGTAGATCGGTTGGAGGGAAAGACTTCGCGCGCACCCCAGTGTTCGAACCTTAAAGGTTTGCCGGAACCCCAACCCCGACAGAGTCCTCACTATCCCGTCAGATGAGGAGGATGCAATTATATGTGTGGACAAGATGTATCGGGATGCAGTCGTAGCAGAGGCTGCGGCGGCAGCAGCTCCCACCAAGGAAAGCAAGGGAAAGAAGAGGGATTGTAGGACCTCTGGCAAGGAGTCTGGGAAGCGTGCCCCCTCCGAGTGCACGACACCCATTGATGACGTGCTAGAGTGTTCCAACAGAAAGAGATCCAAGGTTGCTGCACCCCAAGTGAAGAAGGTCCTGGCAGTGCCGGCTGGCGTTGATGGTACTTTCACTATCAGCGCCACCCTCGATGAAAAATAGGAAAGTACGCTCATTGCCTTCCTGCAGGCGAATATCGATGTGTTTGCTTGGCAACCATCTGATATCCCCGGTGTTCCCAGGGAGGAAATTGAGCACCACCTTGTTGTCTGCCCACATGCCTGACCCGTCAAGCAGAAAGTACGGAAGCAGGCCTTGGAGAGACAACAGTTCATTGCCGAAGAGATCAAGAAGTTGGAAGCAGCTGGTTTGGTCAGAGGATTACTGCATCCTACATGGTTGGCAAATCCAGTAGTGGTCCGAAAAGCTAATGGGAAGTGGAGGCTTTGCATTGATTTCATAGACCTCAACAAAGCTTGCCCGAAGGATCCATTTCCCTTGCCACGCATCGACCAGATCGTGCATTCTACTTCAGGATGTGATTTGCCCTCCTTTCTAGATGCATACTCAGGATATCATCAGATCTTCATGTCTAAGGAAGATGAAGAGAAGATGTCATTCATCACTCCATGTGGTACGTATTGCTTTGTCTGCATGCCGTTCGGATTAAAGAGTGTCGGGTCCACTTTTGCAAGGGCAGTCCAGATTGGTTTTGAGCCACAGTTGCTCAAGAATATAGAAGCCTATATGGATGATATCATGGTCAAAACCAAGGATAAGGCCACCCTTATCCAGGATTTGGAAGAGACATTTGCTAATCTGCGCAAGATCAATTTGAAGCTTAACCCGGAGAAAGTGTGTGTTTGGTGTTCCCTAAGGCAAGCTATTTGGGTTCTTCGTGTCCCGTCGAGGGATCGAAGCCAACCCTGACAAGATCAGGGCCATTGAGCATATCCAAGCGCCAAGGACAATTAAGGATGTGAGGCACTTGACAGGATGCGTTATCATGCTGAGCAGATTCATCTTCATGTCTGCCGAGCATGCCCTGCCATTCTTCAAGGTTTTGAAGAAGGCAGGACCTATGAACTGGACCCCAGAAGCAGATGCAGCTCTACAAGAATTGAAAGCCTACCTATCATCTGTGCCTACATTGGTTGCACCCAAACCCCAAGAACCATTGTTGCTATACTTGGCGGCAACCAACCAAGTGGTTAGTGCATCTTTGGTAGCGCAGCGAGAAGTGGATGAGGCAGAAAGTGGCCAGATCACGATAGAGTCAGAAACGGATTAGGACAGCGATGAGCACGACAACGGGAGCAACCCCAAGGATGCGGCAAGGAAGAAAGTGGTGCAGCGCCCAATGTACTTTGTCATCTCCTAATTACAGAGGGCTAGATCGAGGTACTCTGGTGTGCAAAAGTTGATCTTTGGTCTCATTATGGCCTCACGGAGACTGCGCCACTACTTCCAAGCCCATGAGATCACGGTTGTCACTCATTTCCCATTGCAAAGGATACTCTAAAACCCTGATGCAACTGGCAGAATAGTGGAATGGGCTTTGGAGTTATCCATCTTTGGTTTGAAGTTTGAGAGCGCTTCAACTATTCAGAGCAGAGAATTGGCAGAGTTTATTGCAGAATGGACGCCAACCCCTAATGAGGAAAGGACAGAGACAGCTCACCCCGGCAAGGAATCACCCCAAGAATGGATTATGTATTTTGATGGTGCTTTTTCCCTACAAGGTGTAGGGGCTGGCGTGCTTCTTGTTGCCCCCTCTGAGGAGCACTTGAAGTACGTTGTCCAGATGCACTTTGCCCGGGAAGAAGCCACCAACAATACATCAGAGTATGAAGGGCTCCTTGCCGGGCTCAGGATTGCAGCAGAGTTGGGAATTAAGAAGCTGATCATTTGAGGAGATTCACAACTCGTGGTGAGAAAATTCAACAAGGATTATCAAAGCCCATTGATGGAAGCATACATTGAGGAAGTAAGGAGATTGGAGGAGCACTTTGACAAGTTGCAAACAGAGCACATACCCTGTGCGGAAAATAGCATAGCTGATCACCTGTCAAAGTGTGATGTGCAAAAGCTTCTTGTGGAACCAAGAACTTTTGTTCTCTATCTCTCTCAACCCTCCATATCACCAGCCACAATGGCCCGGAAAAGGAGAAATATGGACTATGGTAAGCCTCTCCCAGCAAAGACCCTGTCGGAAACAACTCCTCACAGCCTGCTGGACCACCCCCTCCAGCCGGGCCTATGGACCCCGCAAATGAGGCTGGTGCTCCCGCAGCCGAGGAGGTGCTGCTAGTCCTTGTTGCCGAGCCTCAGGATCCAACTTGGGCAAGGCACATTGTCCACTTCCTCCAAACCGGAGAACTCCCTGGCAATCATGATGAAGCCGAAAGAGTAGCCTGGAGGGCCAGTATGTATCAGTTTGTCGATGACACTCTGTACAAAAGGAGGCCCAACGGTGTGAAATTGAAGTGTGTTTGCCAGGAGGATGGAAAGGAACTGCTGGCTCAGATTCACAGAGGAATGTGCAGCTCACACATTGGATCAAGGGCATTAGTTGGGAAAGCATTCTGGCAAGGATTCTATTGGCCCACAGCCTTCCAAGATGCAGTTGAGCTCGTCACAAAATGTGAAGCATGTCAGTTCCATTCCAAGAGAACACACCTGCCGGCCCAAGCCCTTCAGAGAATCCCTCTATCATGGCCATTTTTGGTCTGGGGGCTCGATATCCTTGGCCCCTTCCCCCGAGCAACCGGGGACTTTGAATTCTTGTCCATTGCCATCGACAAGTTTACAAAGTGGCCGGATGTGACTTCCATGAGAAAGGTGACTGTGTACAGGCCTTGCCTCAGTTGCATGTAACCCCTTGTACAAAGTCAGCTATCAAGTTCTTGAACGAATTGTTGTGTCGTTTCGGAGTTCCGGCAAGGATCATCACAGACATAGGCACCCAGTTCACAAGCCACACCTTCATGCAATATTTTCACACCCTCAAATGCAAAATCTCATTTGCTTCTGTGGCACACCCCTGGAGCAATGGACAAGCTCAGAGGGCGAACGCTGAAGTGCTTCATGGACTCAAGACAAGAACTTTCGATACGCTGCAGAAGCACAGCAGGCGGTGGATCGAGGAGCTGCAGGTAGTTCTCTGGTCCTTCAGAACGACACCTAACCAAGCTACGAGATAGACTCCCTTCTCCCTGATCTACAGGGCAGAAGCAGTTATCCCCATGGAACTCATTTACGGGTCCCCTCGAGTGCTTGCCTACGATGAAGTAGCGCAAGATCAGCACCGGCATGACGACACTGTGCTACTTGAGGAGAACCGTCTCTGGGCTGCTATGCGTGCTGCACACTACTAGCAAGCCCTGTGTCGCTATCATAGCCGTAGGGTTCATGCCCGGTGTTTTGAGGAAGGTGACCTTGTCCTTAGGCGTGTTCAGTCCGCCAAAGGTACAAACAAGTTATCACCGAAGTGGGAAGGCCCTTACAGGGTGGTATGAGTCACCAGACCTGGTGCAGTAAGTTTGGAGACCGGAGATGGCACACAGTTGCAAAACTCATGGAATATTGAGCATCTCCGTAAGTACTACCTGTAAGGCGCGAGGCTGTCGGGCACCGCCCGGCAGCCACCCTTTTGTACAGGCCTTGCCTCAGTTGCATGTAACCCCTTGTACAAAGCCAGGGCGATGACCCCGTGCAAGATAAAATAAATAAGCGCTGTGGGGGCCCCCGATCGAGATCGCATGCATACACAAGAACATCCAGATCATTGCGTAAGCATTTCATAAGAATTTGCATATGCATATAGATATGACTGCATCCTGCATTGATTCTCATCTACATGGAGGTGCAGGTTCCTGCCGTGAACTTGACTCCAACAAGGGACGAGAAGACTGCACGGCACCGTGGTCCCCGGCAAGCCAAACAGATAAGTTTACCTCTTGTCCATTAGTGTTCTGTAAGCTATAACTTGTGCATAGAGAAACCTCGCTGCTCTCTTGAAACTAGGGTGCTCCCATCCTTGGCTCGAATGGTGCTTAGACTTGGATAGTCGCAGTGGCCCTTGGTGAAAAGGGAGTGGGCGGGGGGGCTGGCACCTCGGTCTGTTCTCCAGCAGATATGGTTCTCAGGCAGACGAAAAGGGTGCCGATAGGATATCCTGCCCGGAGAACTCGTTTAACTACAATAAAGAGGCACTCCACCTCTACATGGACGTATACATGCACGAGTTCTCGGCAAGGTTTATTTCTTTCATTGACATGCGAATACAAGTACAAGAATTACAGAACACAAAGATGGACTCGAGAGATTAATTTATTTGAATTAAAATTTTGCAATTGCCTACAAGTTTAAGATTGAAGAATTCAAAAGATAAGTTCTCCATAATGCCCTTTCTTGTCCCTCTCCTCCTAGGTATAGCCGTCGAGGGCAAGGAGAGCAAAAGGAGCGCCTGGGTGGAGGCCCAGCCCTTCCTCCTCGGGCTCTAGGAGAGGTAGCCCAGGGAGAACAGAAGCGCGAGGGAACGCCTCGATGGAGAGCACAGTGGAAGGTGGCCCCTTCAACCACCGTCACCAGGGCCAGCAGGACTCGGCAGAGCTAACTGAGTTGCAGCTCGAGAGGAAGCCTGCCGGGATCCAGCTGGAAGACTGGTGGAGGAGCCCGGCAGCACCATCCACACTTTTGCATCCAACCCCCTCGGAAAATCACATTGCCGGGGAAGAGGCATAGAAGCAGATGATGGTGTTGCCGCCTGATGAAGATGGTGCGGGCAACGATCAGCCGGAGTCAAAGTCGTCACTCCTCTGCCCACTGTCATCGTCATCACAGTCACTGTCGCCTCGTCGCTTTCGCCCGAGGAGTTTTTGTCGTCGGCCGAGCTCTCCATGAAGCACCCTAAGCGGCCTCCCGAACGCTCAAAGATCTTGACGGAGAGCAGGCCACTCTCCATTAATTTGAAATGGAGAATGTGCCCCCCCCCGAGAAGCTGTGGGCATGGGCAAAGGTCTTCCAGCCATGACGGAGGTACATTACATGAGGGGCGGGGAAGTCGACATCAACCCTCGTGCTTCTGCCCCCACACCCCCTCATGTACATCCTGATGATGAACTCTCGAGGTTGGTCCCCGACATGGCCTTCCATCAGAGGTGGAGCCGCTGGTGGAGTCGCCACTAGGGCACCGCCCCTTCCTCCTCCTCCTCGAGCACCGCGCGACCATGACCACGCCCCCTTCCTCCTCTCCTTGCGGACGATTCCGCTGCCTCGGGGTTCGGAGGAGGAGGGGCGCGCTGTCGAGAATAAGCCCTCGTCGCTGCCACCGGAACTCCACCATGCTCTCACCCTCGCGCCATGGCAAGATGAGAAGAATCATGAAGGAGAAGGAGAAGTGTGTGCAGGAGAACACTGCACTGACCCTTTTTGTAGGGGAACATGGCAGGGGGCTGGTTCCTCCTACGGGAAACGGCCGCCCCTCTCCTCCAATACGTCCTCTCTTCACCCACTATGACTCTGAGGGTTGAAGCCGCCTAAGGGAGTCCTGGATTAGGGGGTCTCCGGACAGCCGGACTATATCCTTTGGCCGGACTATTGGACTATGAAGATACAAGATTGAAGACTTCGTCCCGTGTCTGGATGGGACTCTCCTTGGCATGGAAGGCAAGCTTGGCAATACGGATATGTAGATCTCCTCCCTTGTAACCGGCTCTGTGTAACCCTAGCCCCCTTCGGTGTCTATATAAACTGGAGGGTTTAGTCCATAGGACAACAGACAATCATACCATAGGCTAGCTTCTAGGGTTTAGCCTCTATGATCTCGTGGTAGATCAACTCTTGTACTACTCATATCATCAAGATCAATCAAGCAGGAAGTAGGGTATTACCGCCATCAAGAGGGCCCGAACCTAGGTAAACATCGTGTCCCCCGCCTCCTGTTACCATCTGCCTTAGACGCACAGTTTGGGACCCCCTACCCGAGATCTGCCGGGTTTCACACCGACACCGCCCTTCTGCTCCAACCGTCGATGATCAGATTTTAGCCATGGCACTCTCCCCCGTGTCCTCCGCATCCACCACCTACCACGCCCAATGCATGCAGGACACGTGGCGGAGTGCGTGCGGAATGGGGGCCAGTGGGTTAGCAGTTTCCGCCCCATGATCTTGGTGTGAGGAGAGTCCGCGGGCCACGATCCAAGTTCTTCCACGATGCCGTGCACAACGCACGCGGGAAAACCAGAAACTGGCCTGGAATCAAGGCTGATGAAGCAGCAATGGAAAACTTAAGGGGCCAAGCCCTTCAGGAACCTTGCATGTGCACTTATTAGGCCCTACCCTGACGACACTCAACAGCGCGTTCGGAGCAGGCCCTGGGGCTTCTGTCGGTGCAACAAATCTAGGGTCTGTTGACCAACTGTGCATAGGCACAAGATCAAGGTTGAAGCACCAGCTTAAACTAGAGGTTGGAAAACCAAGAGATTTGAAGAACCAACATGCAACTCAGAAGGACCAAGATTGAGTCTAAGGAGCGGGATATCGGCAAGAGAAGGGCCTCCCTTGCCGGGCAGGCGAGCCTGGCAAGGGGCGAGGCCACCACCAGAAGCAAGCAATCGAGGCTCCCCGGCAGATCCTACCGGGGCTCGCGGGGGCAGAACCGCCCCACCAACCACTCAAGCATGACTCATGTCGTCAATGAGTGCGGTGTCAAGCCGCAAGATGGTTAAGTGGTAGCCATTCGCCACATGGCAGCCATTTCCTACAGAGAAGCCTACATATGACACCCGTCCTGCGACGTGTCAACAGAGCAGGAGCGGAGCTGGCAAGATAGCCCGAGAGGCCTTGCCGGGCGCCTAGTGATGTGACACTAAGCGGCGCATTTAATGCGCTCTGTCAGCCCATAGAGTTAGGTATGATAGCACTATTTGCTATCATATCAGTGGATAATGACCACTTTGCCACTGTGGTGACCCCTTAGTCTATAAAAGGAGGCCCATGGCACTCGTAGGAGGGGTTAGAAGGTTGAAAAGTTGACAACCCCAAGCCACCACACGCACATAGTCACCACGCGCAAACCTTGCCGGGAAAGTGTACTACACTCCACCACATTCATTCTTCCATCAATCCACTAAACCAGTAGTAGGGTCTTACGCCTCGCGGCGGCCCGAACCTGGGTAAATCGATTGTGTGCTCTCTGTCGTGCTGCCGTACGCTGGTCTGCTCTTTGTGCAATGCGCCGCCCCCCTGCCGAACCAACAAGGGGCCACCCAGTCCCATAGGTGGCCACGGAAATCCCGCGACACCTTGTGACTAACTCCTTAGTCGTTTGCTTGCAAGCTTATGATCTGTATTACCGAGAGGGCCCAGAGATACCTCTCCGATACTCAGAGTGACAAATCCTAATCTCGATCTATGCCTACTCAACAAATACCTTTGGAGATACATGTAGAGCATCTTTATGATCACTCAGTTACTTTGTGACGTTTGATAGTACACAAGGCATTCCTCCGGTATTCGGGAGTTGCATAATCTCATAGTCGAAGGAATATGTATTTGACATGAAGAAAGCAATAGCAATAAATTGAACGATCATTATGCTAAGCTAAGGATAGGTCTTGTCCATCACATTATTCCCCCAATGATGTGATCCCGTTATCAAATGACAACTCATGTCCATGGTTAGGAAACCTTAACCATCTTTGATCAATGAGCTAGTCTAGTAGAGGCTCACTAGGGACATGGTGTATGTTTATGTATTCACACATGTATTAAGGTTTCCGATCAATACAATTCTAGCATGAATAATAAACCTTTATCATGAATAAGGAAATATAAAATAATAACTTTATTATTGCCTCTAGGGCATATTTCCTTCAGTCCCCCACTTGCACTAGAGTCAATAATCTAGTTCACATCGCCATGTGAATAACACCTATAGTTCACATCGCCATGTGATTAACACCTATAGTTCACATCTCTATGTGACCAACACCCAAAGGGTTTACTAGAGTCAATAATCTAGTTCACATCACCATGTGATTAACACCCAAGGAGTAATAAGATGTGATCATGTTTTGTTTGTGAGAGAAGTTTAGTCAACGGGTCTGCTACATTCAAATCTGTATGTATTTGTAAATTTCTATGTCTACAAAGCTCTGCATGGAGCTATTATAGCTAATTTCTCCCACGTTCAATATATATCCAGATTGAGACTTAGAGTCATCTAGATTAGTGTCAAAGCTTGCATCGATGTAACTCCTTACGACGAACTCTTTATCACCTCCATAACCGAGAAACATTTCCTTAGACCTTTTTAAGGCACCTAAGGATAATTTTGACCGCTGTCCAATAGTCCACTCTTGGATCACTCTTGTAGCCTCTTTTCCAGATAAGTGGCAAGACACACATCAGGTGTGGTACACAACATGGCATATCGTATAGAACCTATGGCTAAGGCATAGGGAATGACTTTCATTCTCTATCTATCTTCTACCGTGGTCGAGCTTTGAGTCTTAGTCAACTTCGCACCTTGTAATACAGGCTAGAACCCCTTCTTGGACTTAACCATTTTGAAATTCTTCAAATCTTATCATGGTATGTGTTCTGTGAAAGTTCTATTAAGCGTCTTAATCTATCCCTATAGATCTTGATCACTACTGCGGGATGCTTCTAACGCGACACTACGATCAGAGACCCTTTGACGAAACTATGTGCGATGCCATAATCGCAAACGGTGGTGTAAAAAACCGTCAAAAGGTGCAAAACATTTGTGATGGAGGATGCATCAAACACGGTTCAGATTTTAGTTGCGTGTGCGATGCAGGGCATACGGTCCAGCTCAATTAACTGTTTGCGATGAGGAGAAACAAAAGAAACGTGGAGCCAGATGAAGGTGTGTGCGATATACAGCATACGGTTCACTCAGATGAACTATTTGTGATTAGTCAACACAAAAGAAACGGTCAGCCAGATCAAAGGTGTGTGCAATATACGACATGCGGTTCACTCGGATGAACTGTTTGCGTTGAGACATGAGAACAGAAACGGTTCAACTTAACAAAATGTGTGTGATACATGGCAGACAGGCCTGTAATCAGAAACATGTGCGAACACCGATAACAACACAGATGATTACTGCTAACAAGCCGTGTGTGTTGTGAGCAAACGATTGCTAGTATACAATTGTGAGGGATTGATGAAAACATCACCGACGGGTTCCATTGTTTAGTCCGTGTGCGATGTGATTTTATTTGTCCACACAACATGTACACTCTTTCTACAGAGCATCAACATATAAACTTAAAAATACAGCATTGCATAACCAAATTAAGCATACAATTACACAACTGACTACACACATAACATTTCCACACACCAAAGTAAGCAATTACATGCATACTAAACTAGGAGAAACGAGGATCTAATCATCTACTTATTGTTGCGACGACGCTTGTCATTGCTCTGCTTCCGGCTGGATCCCTGTCCGTTTTAGGGAAGGAGGCACTTCCTCATGTCAATGATCCGCCTGTACATGTCGTAGCTCGTGTATGCCTCCTTGGCCGCATACACGACGTGAGTTTTGTCGACTTTCTCCATCCAGGCTGTTAGGACCGGATTTTCGGGATATTAATTTCCCAGAAAATGGCCCTTGTGCTCACCGGCCCCAGGTTTACTATTAGCTGATGAGGCACCAACTTGATACAGAAACTACAAGCAAAGTACAGAGTTTGAAGTACAAGGCCATTCTGGCCTATGAATACAACAAATGGTTTCTAGTGGTTGATGGCGGAAGCAGTTTGAGGTTCATCGGTGGCCATGGGACTCCATTTCCCACAAGAATAGCTGACCGTGATAACTCCTATCTTTGCGAGGCTGCTATCACCATTGCGCATGTTCCGGGGCTGTCATCGCAACGCTCCTCTCCAGGCAAGAAATCTGGCCAAGACAATAGCCAGGGACAAGCCAGTGAGTACTTTGAATATACTCGCAAACATCATGAACACGGGTATAATATAGCAAAAGACAAACATGCTCTGAAATTCTCTACGATCACAACATCTGTCATAAATAAAAATCATGATGCATGCAAGCAGGTTATTCATGTCAAATATGACTATGCAATCATAGAGTAGAAATAGAATGCACCGATCGGGTGTCTGAAGCGATGCCCCGAAAGGATAGTAATATAAAGCATGCCTCAGTCGGGCGTCTGAGCGACACCACATATAGGGCTTATAAGTAAATTAAACGACAAGCATGCCACAGTTGGGCATCTGAGCGACACCACATAAAGGGCTTATAAGTAAATTAAATAACAAGCATGCCAAAGTCGGGCGTCTGAGCGACACCACATAAAGGGATTATAAGTAAATTAAATAACAAGCATGCCACAGTCGGGCGTCTGAGAGACACCACATAAAGGGCTGATAAGTAAATTAAATAACAAGCATGCCACAGTCGGGCATCTGAGCGACACCACATAAAGGGCTTATAAGTAAATTAAATAACAAGCATGCCATAGTCGGGCGTCTGAGCGACACCACATAAAGGGCTTATATAAGAATAGTTACAGTGAATATCCAGGAGGTAGAACCGTCCTAGGGATACTCAATAATCCAAATAATACAAATGGTTAGTCCACAGTAATCATAATCATAACCATCATAAGTCACCAGTCATGATCAATGTTTTGGTTTAGCCATCTTTCCTCCGAAGACCGACACTAAGACCGACACTTGACCCATCCCAGATTGTAGTCCTTAACCATGGACACGGCTATTCGAATAGATATAATCTCCGCAGAGGGTGTACTCTTTACCCACGAGTAACTGAATCCTTTAGTCCATCGGGACTAATTCCGTCTACGGACTTCTAATTGAAAACACACCTGACTGCACACACCAGCCTAACTTACCGGTGTCTAGAATCACCCACGACAGTCGTTAAGAGAAACTCTAAGTGGGGAGGCTACAACCTTGACTAGCATGGGATCAAAAAATTTATAACACGCGCAAACTAGGGAAGCTACCCCCTCGGCTCCAACCGAAACACCCATGCCCCCGGACCAGGTGGCATGCCTACCGGATGCAGCCGGTATCTTCCACCATGGCCTCTCTGTACGGTGTGTGCTAGGAAGGGGTTGACAACTTACTAAACCGTACCCTACCTGTGGCAGGGACAAGTGGCAGTACGAAACAAGTATGGGGGTTACTGGAACAAGACTCAATCTATGGTCGACTCAGGAGGTTTAGGTATTCCCTGCATGATTAGCATAAAAAATATATATCACCCAACAGACAGAGTAACCGGTCCGCATACCTCATCATGCCATACCGGACACAACCGTCTCGACGGGGAACTAGGGATAAGCTCGTGTCTACCCAAGACAAAGACTCTCTCGGCTTCCTTCCGGTAGGCATGAGAGCCACACGAGGGTGATTACTATCACAAGCATATCTATTTCCAACAGCAAAGGATCTACATTATGAACCCATGCGTTATGATTATACCATCACTAAACAAATAACGAATGCTCCATGTCAAGGTGGTGTGTAACCGTTGCCAAACAACACACAACATATTATGCCAGGGTTCAGGATGCTTGCCTTCAAGTTGTGGAGAGGCAGGGTGCATTCCAAAACTTTTGAAAGTTTTCTTCCTTCTTCAAAAATCCTATTTAAGAAAATTTGAAATCAACACATAGTTTCATAACAGGAAAATTTTCAAATAAATATGAAAATAAACTAGATCAAATTTGAGGGTCAACAGAAAAAGAATCAAGTCAATTGGATTTATATTTTAAAAATTATAGCCAGTCAAAGTTTAGTCAAAAAATCTGTTTTTAATA
>NC_057800.1:163521560-163535112 GCF_018294505.1 Triticum aestivum | reverse complement strand
GCGCATTTGGTGAAATGCGCCTCCACTTAAAACAGCGCGGGCCGGCTCGGGGTCACTGACAGTGGGTCCCTTCGGACCACTGGTCAGGTTTGACCAGTTGCCCACGCCCTCTTTCTCCTCTGGCCGAGCCGAGGCAGAGCTCCGGCGATCGCCGTCGACGAACGGCGGCTCCCCGCGGGGTTCTCAGGGCGGGGATGGATCCGCTGGTTCAGGGCGGTCCTTCCGGTGGTCGACTGGCCGGCGGGGACGGAGGGAGTCGACGGCGGCGAGTTTCGCGGCGGAGATGGCTTTGGGAGGGATTGGGGGTTTGAACTACGGTGGTTCCCGATCGTGTTTGAGAGGTTGGGCGGCTCCGCAAGGTCCAGGGGAAGAGGATGGTGGCACTTGATGGGTGGGGGAGGCTCTGCTTGCGACTAATTGAACCAGAGCGTGGCAGCGGCCGAACCTGCCGGAGATGGGGAAGGGAGGGGCCTCTGACCAACTGGGGAGGAGGGGAGGCTTCCTACTGCTCGAACAAGGCTGCTGACGAGCTTAGGCATGATCGGGAGGGCTATATATAGCCTGGAGAGGTCGATTCCCGTGGCCGTGGATAAGAACGCCGGCGAACCGCCGTTCTGTTGCAGCAGGGCGATGTGGAGGCGGTTGGGGCTGGTCGGCGCATCCTGACGAGCTTCCTACTGCTCAAGGGGGCGAGCTGGCGCGCGTGTATGGCCCGGGCGGCGCCGTCCACGGCAGGGGTGTGCTGTGGACTCCGGCGTGCCACCAAGGGGGCTCTGACGATGGCGCTGTAGGGCGCCAGGGTGGCCTGGAGGGTTTTGGTGAGTGGACGGGAACGAGGCGTGGCTCCGCGGGCGCGCGAAGGCCAGGGGCAAGACGCAGCGGCTCGGTGCGCGCGCGTTGCGCTCTGGGCGCGCCCACAGCACGCACGCCAGGTGCTCGACGCTATGCCAACGCTCCCTAGGCCTCTCTGATGCCTCTGCAACTAAACAGAACTAGGTTATTGATCACAAGGGAGCTAATAGACATGTTGGTAAGGTCATTATAGCATCATCCTAATGCAAGTCTAAAAGCATGCCAAAACTGGCCATGCTCCTAACCTATTCGATGAAATGCCAAGGGCATCTAGGCATCTCTTGGGGTGGCCAAAATCTCTAGACTGGGGTCTCTTTAGTTGTAGGTGATGGTGGCAAGGTTAGTTGGTCAAAGCTAGAAACTTGTTAGTGCAAGTTCTTGAGAAAATCAAATCTGGACAGAAAGAAAATGGTATTATTTCATGTACCAAAAATGCTTCAATGGGTCCAAGCTCCTGGACTTAAGGGTTTGGTAGGGTGGTCTATAAGCAGGAAAAGGAATCACAACAAAAAGGGCAAGTTAAAATATGGTTGCAGTACAAATCACCAAGCTGGACCAGAATGAAGATGAGGATGATTTACTCAAATTTTACAAAGAACATCAGTGGGTTTTTCATAAAGATGAATTATATGTATCTACTGTCATCTCCAAACATCAAGAAAGAAATTTAAAGAATTATTTAAATAGGTTGTAGTGCAAAATTGCAAACTGGACCAGATTTGAAATTTTGGTGTAGAGCTAAAAATCTCCAATGAATAGAAGATATTTTTGCATAAAAGTGATTTTAAAACATCACATGACATCCCCAAATTTTGGTTGGAATTTTAAATAAATTTATCATAGGGTTGCAGTGCAAAAGAGGCTCTAAAACTTAGGAGAAGTCATTTTTTAAAGAAATAAAACTCAAGGGAAAAAATTGTATAAATAATTCTACTGATAAAGGAAATGTTTTTTTCTTGAGAGGGTTTACAAGCCCAACAATACATTTGGAAAGTTTCCACTTGGTAGAAACTCCACAATATCAAAGAAAAGAATGGTTCTGAAATCAAAGAAAATCCAGAAAATGAAAGATTTAATTTCTTGGCAAAATTTTAATAAACAAATCGTGTTGAAATTTTTGGGGTGTTGCACAGGCCGCGTGCCAGGCACGCTTGTCCTTGTTGCACAAATCCTTTATGTCTCTGTAGTAAGGGTCGATAATGGCCTCGACGAGGTGAACCAGTGAATCCTTCTCATGGTCCTTGCTACCCTAGATCTTGTATTGGCCTTGGATGTTGACAAGATTCTGGCAGGCGATGCCCGAATTCTCGAGCGCCTTTACATCGTTGGTGATGTCCACTGTAGCGAACATGTAGTGGGGGTTGTTGACAAACCTAGCGAAACGCTCGCAAGGCCTTGTGGCCAGGCAGTAGTGGTAGACGAGGACGTGGTGGCGCACACACATATGGGCAACAATGACCTTGGGATGAGACCCGGCACGTGCGCGGGTGTACTCGAGGTCGAACCCGACCACCTTCAACTTCTCCTCGGCAAGAAAGAGCTCCATGATGTGGATGGAGTGCTCCACCTAGACCGGGTCGTTGGTGTACACCACCAAGAGGTCCATGAACCTTCTGTGGGTGTCCACCATGGCATGCATGATGAACTACTGCTCATCGTCGGCAGCCGCTCAGAGCGCCATTGGAGTCGCGCAGGATACCCTCTAAGAATTTCTCATGGTGGGTGTGCTTATTGCAATTGTGAGGCGTGATTGGCAGGTTGCCCGCTGTAATAAATGGGGGCCCATGGGAGGTTTCCAGTGCACACTTGACAACACCGCACCACACGCGCGGGCTCGAAGAGGCGCCAAATGTATCGTCGGTGAGCCTGTTCCCGCGCTACCATGCAATTTACCCCGCAAGGTTCCCTCCCTGCTAGTTTGTCCACATGTCCGCTAGAAGAGGGACAAATTGTGGGCGTTTATTGGCAAAAAAGCAATGTAAAAACGTACTGTGTGGAATGACTTCAGTCATAAGTTTACCCTTGGGTGATAAGGTCAAAGTTACACAGAAGGGAGATGATGGATACTCGAGTGCGATAATTTATTCTGCGCTCTACAGGGCACATGGTGGAAGAAATCAACTGTGTGCAATAATGTCGAAGATCGCAGTAAAGTTAGCTATACAGATCGTGTGCTATGAGATCGACAAGGTAAACAGATTCGAGAATGGTTAATAAAATGTAACACCCCGGATATGATTTACCTAATATGTAATCCAACTCTTGCCGTTTCCGGCGTTAAGTTATTTTATTTTCTCGGGTTCGGGTTTTGTCTCCGTGTGTTGTTGTCGTTGTCATGCATCTCATATCATGCCATCATGTGCATTGCATTTGCATACGTGTTCGTCTCATGCATCCGAGCATTTTTCCCCGTTGTCCGTTTTGCATTCCGGCGCTTCGTTCTCCTCCGGTGGTCATTTCTACCTTTCTTTCGTGTGTGGGGATTAAACATTTCCGGATTGGACCGAGACTTGCCAAGCGGCCTTGGTTTACTACCGGTAGACCGCCTGTCAAGTTTCGTACCATTTGGACTTCGTTTGATGCTCCAACGGTTAACCGAGGGACCGAGAAGGCCTCGTGTGTGTTGCAGCCCAATACCCCTCCATTTTGGCCCAAAACCCACCAAAACCCTCTCCATCATCTAGAGCGTTCGATCATGATCACGTGCCCGAAAACCGCACCTCATTTGGACACTCCTAGCTCCCTCTATTTCTATATAAACCTTCCCCTTTCAAAATCCCGGATCTCCTCCACCCCAAACCCTAAAAAAAAAATTCTCCGCCGCGATCGGACACGTCCGGACGGTGCCGGACGCGTCCGCCACCCGCCGCCGCCAATCCCGGGGCGCCACGTGTCCCCGTGCACCCCACATCGCCGCCTCCCGCGCCTCCGGCCCGCGAGCCCGAGCAGGGCCCTCCCCGGCCCATCTCCTCCCGCCGCCCGCACCTTCGTCTTCTCCGACTGCGGTGAACCAGCGCCGCCTCGCCTCCATCACCGGCGGCCCGCGCCACCGCGCCGCAGCGTGCCCCCGCCTGCGACCGCCTCGTCCTCGGTGGAAGGAGCCGCGCTCCACCCCGGCAGCGCCGCCCGCGCCGCCATCGGCCTCCGCCCCAGCGTCCTCACTCCGGCGCCGGCCTCCCTCGCTCCGGCCGCCCTTGTCTACTCCGGCGCCGGCCCCCGGCAGACCTTGTTTTTCGCGCTTGCTCGATCTGGATTCGGATCCGGGTGAACAGTAACCCTAGATCCGGAGGGTATATTTTCTCCAAGTCCCCAGTTTCTCAGATTTTTGGCAAACTTTGACGCATCGTAACTCCTCATCCGTAGCTCCGTTTTGGGCATATAGCATATCAAAATGTTCGCCTCAGAGACCACATCATTTCATCTCATTGCATCATTTTCATTTGAGTTAATCTTGATGCCCGAAATGCTGTTGGAAGAATGCTATTTGAGATAATTGTCAGATCTGCTGCTCCAATTAGATATTTGTCATTTTTGCCATGATTAATGTGTGCATGATATGCCCCTGAGCTCTACATGTGTTTTGTTATATGTTTTGCCATCTTTCTAGAGGTGCAACCCATGTATTTTTGTTATGTGTGTGGTGACTAGAACAAGCTTGCAAAGTGGTGCATTCGTTAATGCTGATTTCAGGGACTTAGCAATTCAGCTAA
The DNA here is from genome assembly GCF_018294505.1 of Triticum aestivum. Classification (NCBI taxonomy): domain Eukaryota; kingdom Viridiplantae; phylum Streptophyta; class Magnoliopsida; order Poales; family Poaceae; genus Triticum; species Triticum aestivum. Next base: position 163,530,550 of record NC_057800.1, on the reverse strand, counting down.
GTCCTTGATCTGTTTATCTCAATATGCCATATGTTCATGTTGTTTCCTAGTGATCCATGCCTCTTTTGAGGATGATCAGTAAGGGTGTTTTGTTAATCTTGTAGTGCTCTATCCATCCATCTCTTTGTTTGCAATTATGGATCACCCTAGCTTGAGTCAATCGAGCTCTACTTTTGCTATTTCGTGAATCTGGGCAGATTGTCTACTTGTTAGCGATTTTGCCGAGGATGTTGTAGTTGATCCGTGCATGCTATGTTATTGTTCTTGCCATGTCTAGCTTGTATTATGTGTATTCTTGATGGGTGTATGCTTAGATTGTCATGACTTGCTCTATAGTGAGTGCATCGAGCTCGTAAACATGCCTACTTGATATCTGTTTTTGCATGCTCCAGTTTTCACTAAGTCTGAGAACTGATTATGTTTTTGCCTTGTTCACATGCTCGCAAATGTATTTTCTGATCCCTTTTGGCTTAAGGTCACTAAGGGACTTTTGTTAAGCTCTTTGAGTATCTCCATGCCATGCATTACTTTGCCATGTTCAGTTCCTGTAGCATATAGTTTTCATGCTCCAAAGTGTGCTACCTGATCTGAAATTCCAGGCAAGTGTTAAATCACTAAGTCTGAAATCTGTTTGCCAAATGCATTTTTGCCATGCTTGTTTGAACCTGTTAATGGATGAATTGGCCGTAGCTCAGTGTTCATCTTTTGTTAAGCATCATGAATGTATCCCTGCCATGTATTTTGTAGCCATGTTTGGGTGCTGTGGCATGTTCATCTTGTTGCATTTAGATGGCTACTTGCTGTATATCGCAGACCGGTGCCATATTTGAATTGCTTGCCATTTCCAAACCGTGACTCCGATTCCGGTGATCTTTATATCATTTTCAAGCGAAATCATCCCACCTTTCCAGTGGAACACTTGGATTTCCAATTTGAGGCCAGGTTCGTTCATTCCTTGTCAAATCTTGCATATGCATCATATATCGCATCTCGCATAGCATACCATGTTTGCATCATGTTGTTTGAGTTTGCACGTGGTTGATTGTGTCCTTGTTTCTTGTTTGTCTTGTTTTTCTAGCGTTGCACGTGGAGACGAGTTCGCTAACGAGGATCCCGTTGAGTTTTCTTTCGAGGATCCAGTCAACTCTGACAACATTGTAGGCAAGATGATCATACCCTTGAAATCACTACTATCTTTGCTTTGCTAGATGCTCGCTCTTTTGCTATGCCTATGCTACGATGCCTACCACTTGCTTATCATGCCTCCCAAATTGCCATGTCAAACCTCTAACCCACCATGTCCTAGCAAACCGTTGATTGGCTATGTTACCGCTTTGCTCAGCCCCTCTTATAGCGTTGTTAGTTGCAGGTGAAGATTGGAGACCGTTCCTTGTTGGAACATTATTTACTTGTTGGGATATCATTATTTTAACTTGTTATCTTAATGCATCTATATACTTGGTAAAGGGTGGAAGGCTCGGCCTCTCGCCTAGTGTTTTGTTCCACTCTAGCTGCCCTAGTTTCTGTCATATCGGTGTTATGTTCCCGGATTTTGCGTTCCTTACGCGGTTGGGTTATAATGGGAACCCCTTGATAGTTCGCCTTGAATAAAGCTTTTCCAGCAATGCCCAACCTTGGTTTTACCATTTGCCACCTAGCCTCTTTTTCCCTTGGGTTTCCGGAGCCTGAGGGTCATCTTATTTAAACCCCCCGGGCCAGTGCTCCTCTGAGTGTTGGTCCAAACAGAGCCACTTGCAGCGCCACCTCGGGGCAACTTGAGGGTTGGTTTTAGTTGTACGTAGTGTTCATCTGAGTGTGCCCTGAGAACGAGATATGTGCAGCTCCTATCGGGATTTGTCGGCACATTCGGGCGTGTTGCTGGATTTGTTTTAACTTGTCGAAGTGTCTTGTAGAACCGGGATACCGAGTCTGATCGGAATGTCTCGGGAGGAGGTTTATTCCTTCGTTGACCGTGAGAGCTTGTCATGGGCTAAGTTGGGACTCCCTTGCTGGGATTTGAACTTTCGAAAGCCGTGCCCACGGTTATGGGCAGATGGGAATTTGTTAATGTCCGGTTGTAGATAACTTGAACCTTAACTTAATTAAAATGAATCAACTGTGTGAGTTGCCATGATGGTCTCTTCTTGGCGGAGTCTGGGAAGTGAACACGGTGTTGGAGTAATGCTTGCGCAGGTTGTTCTCTAGTTATTCGTTCGCGCTTTGCCTCCTCTTCTCGCTCTCTTTTGCGAACAGGATAGCCACCATATATGCTAGTCGCTTGCTGCAGCTCCACATTTTTACCTTGCCTTACCTATAAGCTTAAATAGTCTTGATCGCGAGGGTGCGAGATTGCTGAGTCCCTGTGGCTCACAGATTACTTCCAAACCAGATGCAGGACCCGGTGACTCCGTTCCAGATGACGCACTTGAGCTCAAGTGGGAGTTCGATGAGGACTCACGCCATTACTATGTGTCTTTCCCCGATGATCAGTAGTGGTGCCCAGTTGGGGCGATCGGGACTGTGTCGCATGTTGGGTTGATCTTTTATTTTGGCGCCGTACGGGCCATGAGTGTTTGGATGATGTAATGCTATTTATGTACTTTGATTGACGTGGCGAGTGTAAGCCAACTATGTATCTCCCCTTTTATTATCTATATTACATGGGATGTTGTGAAGATTGCCTAACTTGCGACATTGCTTTCAATGCGGTTATGCCTCTAAGTCGTGCCTCGACACGTAGGAGCTACAGCCGCATCGAGGGCGTTACAAGTTGGTAATCAGAGCCTTCCCCAACCTTAGGAGCCGCCACTGATTGATCGTTTTTAGCAGCCGTTGTTGAGTCTAGAAAAATGTTTTGAGTCATTTAGGATTATATATCGGAGAGTTTAGGAATTATTTTTACTCCCTAGTCTCCTCATCGCTCTGGTAAGGCATCCTGACGTAGAGTTTTGACTCTTCTCTTCTCAAATTTCACAAAAAAAATTTAGGATCACGCGGGTATCTTGGAATCATTCCGATGGTTTTGTGACGAGAACATTGTTCTTGGTGCCACCTGTCCTTAGGGGTTGTGGCAGTGTCCCGGGGAGTTGAGCTCCGAGGTGTTGTCGTCACAATTTTATCGTTGCAGTTCTGGAATACCTGAGTTTAGTATGCCGACATCGAAAATCTCTTTTATGTAGTTCGTTGGTGAGATAACCTCGACGCCACCCAGTACTGGGGCGGGAGTTCGGGAGTATTGCCATAACTTGTATAACGGATGCTTTTCGAAGGTTGAGGTAGATGGTTTCCGAAGTTTTTCTCGGTTATGTGTTGAAGGATGGATACAGCTGGATGTAGGATTTGCTAGATTTGGGTGAGATATTATGCTTCCCCTGTATCCCCAACACCTAATTGCATAACCAGAAAGGTTCGGGAGTTCCATAGGTGGGAATTCTTGTAGCTCTAGCTCTTCTTCCACGGATATTTGGTTTGAGATTGGGATTTATTACCGAGTATTCGTTCTTGATCCGTACCTTGTTGATTTATTCCTCTACTTAAATTCTAAGTGGCTTCTCAATTTATGGATATGTGACCATTTCAATTGGAATGCATTCGTTCATTTTGTGCGGATGTGAAGACTATATGTTGCAATTTTCATTCCGTTGGATTCAGCTTCAATATTTGTCTATCAATGTGCTAATGGATGTCAACCTCTTCAGGATGGCTCCTCCAACGCGCATGACTCCGAATCCTGATCCGCCACCACCTCCACCTCCTCCGGAGGCATGGCAAGCTGTGATGGCCGCAACCAATGCAAACACGCAGTTGATCATGCAAATTCTTCAAGAGGTAATCAAGCGAACCAAGGCAACCAAGGCAACCAAAGCAACAATCAGAATCACTTTGCTACACTCAACCAGTTCCTTGCTAACGGGCCAAAGACTTTCAGCAATTGTGTTGGGGCAACTGATGTTGACGATTGGCTTGTGGACTTGTGCAAGCATTTTGAGTGCAGTAACGTCATGCCTGAGGACTTTGTCAAGTTCGCTTCCTTCCAACTCAAAGACCAAGCTCCAGAATGGTTCCAGCAGTACAAGGATTCCAGAGGTGGCCGTGTGATTACCTGGAATGAATTCCGTAAAGATTTCAGAGCTCACCATATTCCCCAGAGCGTGGTTGAAAGCAAGCGTGAGGAATTCTGCAACCTGAAGAAAGGCCCTTTGTCTGTCTATGACTACAACAAGTTGTTTCAGAAGCTCGCCCGCTTTGCTAAGCAGGACGTCCCTGACGAGAAGAGCATGATATACTAGTTCAGGGGTGGTCTCAGAGAAGAAATCCAGCTAGCTCTTGTTCTCTTTGAGCCCTTGAGGTACGATGAGTTCTACAACATGGCATTGAAGCAAGAGGCTGCTCAACTAAGGTGTGATGCTTCCAAGAAGCGAGTCAGAGACACTACTCCTTCTTCCTCTACTCAAGTGGCCAAGCAGCAGAAGTATTGGCTTCCTCCTCCTCCGTTCCATCAGCCGTATCAGAAGAGCAAAGGTGGCAGTGGATCTTCCCACCCACCCAACCCTGGCTTTCAGAACAAGACTTCGTCTCAAGCTCCAAGATCGAGTGCTCCGTACCACCGTCCGCTTTCAGAGGTCATGTGCAACAAGTGCCAACAGAAGGGTCACTATGCCAACAAATGCTTAAATCAGAGACGTCTCCCTCCTCCTCCTCCTCCTGTGAGATCGGCAAGTACAGCTGTGGTCAAGCATAACCCCAAGCACGCCAAGGTCAACTTGCTGAATGCAGCTCAGGCAGAGGACTCGCCAGATGTCATCATGGGTAACCTTCCTATTAACGATATTCCAGCTAAAGTTCTTTTTGACACTGGTGCATCGCTTTCTTTTATTTCAACACCATTTGTTGCCAAGCATGATTTTGTGACCGAAAGGATTCCTGTCCCGTTGAAGATTGTGTCTCCGGGCAAGCAAATGACTTCTAACAATTGCGTCCTGGATGTCTCTATCACGTTGGGCGATTACAAGTTTCTTTCTTCTCCGGTGGTTCTTGGTAACTCGGATGTTGATCTTATTCTCGGAATGGATTGGCTTTCTAAGCACAAGGCGCATCTTGATTGTGCTGCCAGACAGATTCAATTGACTCATTCGTCTGAGGATGTAATTGTCTTTACCGCTCGTGATGATACCATCCGTCTGTTTTCTCTCAATGAGAAGGGTGAATTGGATGCCATCTCGCAAATCCCAGTCGTTTCCGAATATCAAGACGTCTTTCCAGAAGAGCTTCCAGGAATGCCTCCGCAACGGCCAGTTGAATTCGTCATCGATCTTGAGCCTAGCACGGAACCAGTGTGCAAGCGTCCTTACAAGCTCGGACCTGAAGAGTTGAAGGAGCTGAAGAAGCAACTCGATATTCAAGAGCAAATGGGTCTCATCCGACCTAGTTCTTCTCCGTGGGGTTGTGGTGTTCTTTTTGTGAAGAAGGATGGAACGAACCGACTTTGTGTTGATTACCGTCCATTGAACAAGAAGACTATCAAGAACAAGTACCCACTTCCCAACATCAACGAGCTGTTCGAACAACTCAAAGGTGCCCAAGTATTCTCCAAGCTTGATCTCCGTATGGGTTATCATCAGATTCGAATCCATGAGCAAGATATTCCCAAGACGGCTTTCAGGACAAGCTATGGTTCATACGAATACACTGTCATGTCTTTTGGCCTCGTCAACGCTCCTCCAACTTTCTCTGCATGATGAACTTCATCTTCAACGCCTACACCAATGACTTTGTTTTGGTCTATCTCGACGACATTCTGGTCTTTTCGAAGAACAAGGAAGATCATGCCAAGAACTTGCGTTTGGTACTCGATAAGCTCAGGGAACACCAGTTCTACGCCAAGTTCTCCAAGTGTGAATTTTGGCTCGATGAGGTTCTTTATCTTGGGCATATCATCTCAGCCAAGGGCATTGCGGTGAATCCTAAGAAGGTGTCTGCTATTGTGAATTGGGAACCACCTCAGAACGTGAAGCAACTCCGTAGCTTCCTCGGTCTCGCAAGCTACTGTCGAAGATTCGTTGAAAACTTTTCTAAGATCGCGAAGCCTCTTTCAAATCTTCTCCAGAAGCACGTCACGTACGTTTGGTCTCCGGAATGTGACATCGCTTTCAACACTTTGAAAGAGAAATTGGTCACTGCTCCAGTTCTGACTCCTCCTGATGAATCCAAACCGTATGAGGTCTTTTGCGATGCCTCTCTCCAAGGTCTCGGCGCAGTGTTGATGCAAGAGAAGAAAGTTGTGGCTTATACCTCTCGCCAGTTGAAGCCCAACGAGAAGAACTACCCCACTCATGAGCTCGAGTTGGCGGCAGTTGTGCATGCTCTTTTGACTTGGAGACATCTCTTATTGGGAAGAAAAGTGGACATCTTCACTGACCACAAGAGTCTCAAGTACATCTTCACTCAGCCTAATCTCAACCTTAGGCAGACTCGATGGGTCGAAATGATTCAAGAGTATAATCCGAGTATCGAGTATACTCCAGGCAAGGCCAATGTGATTGCTGACGCATTGAGCAGGAAGGTTTATTGCAACAGTCTGATTCTCAAGCCTTATCAACCCGAGCTTTGTGAAGCTTTCCGAAAACTTAATCTGCAAGTTGTTCCTCAAGGTTTCCTCGCCAACCTTCAAGTCTCTCCTACCTTGGAAGACCAGATTCACCAAGCCCAACTTCTTGATGCTATGGTGAAAAAGGTGAAGATTGGGATTGCCAAGAGTCAACCCAAGTACAACTGCTATCGCCTTGATGACAAGGATACTCTCTTCTTCGAGGATCGTATTGTTGTGCCCAAAGGTGACCTTCGTAAAGTGATCATGAACGAGGCTCACAATTCTCTCCTCTCCGTCCACCCTGGGAGCACGAAGATGTATCAGGACCTCAAGCAGGATTATTGGTGGACTCGAATGAAGCGCGGGATTGCCCAGTTCGTGAACGAATGTGACGTCTGCAGAAGAGTGAAGGCAGAACACCAAAGGCCAGCTGGTCTCCTCCAACCTCTTGCCATTCCAGAATGGAAGTTTGACCACATTGAGATGGACTTCGTGACTGGGTTTCCAAAGTCCAAGCATGGCAATGATGCTATATTCGTTGTCATCGACAAACTCACTAAAGTGGCTCATTTTCTGCCTATCAAAGAGTCTATCACTGTAGCTCAATTGGCGGAGCTCTATACCTCTCGGATTGTCTCTCTGCACGGTATTCCATAGGTGATCTCTTCAGACCGTGGCAGCATCTTTACCTCCAAGTTTTGGGATTCTTTTCAGAAGGCCATGGGCACCAACATCTGCTTCAGCACAGCTTTCCATCCTCAAACTAGCGGTCAAGTCGAGCGTGTCAACCAGATTCTTGAAGATATGCTCAGGGATTGTGTGATCTCCTTCGGCATGAAGTGGGAGGATTGTCTTCCATATGCTGAATTCTCCTACAACAATAGTTTTCAAGCAAGTTCGGGCAAGGCCCCATTCGAAATTCTGTATGGCAGGAAGTGTCGTACCCCTCTCAACTGGTCTGAAACCGGTGAACGTCAACTTCTGGGAAATGACTTAATCACAGAGGCAGAGGAAATGTGCAAAGTCATTCGAGAGAACCTCAAAGCAGCCCAATCCCGCCAGAAGAGCTACTATGATAGTAAGCACCGTGATTTGGCTTTCGAGATGGGAGATCATGTTTACCTCCGCGTCTCTCCTATGAAAGGTACTCGCCGCTTCGGTATCAAAGGGAAGCTTGCCCCTAGATACGTGGGACCTTTCAAGATCGTCAGCAAGAGAGGCGATCTCGCCTATCAACTCGAGCTTCCTTCAAACTTTGCAAATGTGCATGACGTGTTCCATGTCTCTCAGCTCCGAAAGTGCTTCAAGACTCCTGACCGCACCGTCAACTTCGAAGACATTGAGCTCCAAGAAGATCTCTCTTATCGTGAGCACTCCGTTGTTATTCTTGAAGAAACTGAACGCAAGACTCACAACAAGTCAATCAAATTCCTCAAAGTCAAGTGGTCACACCATTCCGACCGTGAAGCTACCTGGGAACGCGAGGATCACCTCCGTTCGGAGTACCCGACGTTCTTTCAGTCCTAGATCTCGGGACGAGATCCTTTCATAGTGGTGGAGTGTTGTAACACCCCGGATATGATTTACCTAATATGTAATCCAACTCTTGTCGTTTCCGGCGTTAAGTTATTTTATTTTCTCGGGTTTGGGTTTTTATCTCCATGTGTTGTTGTCGTTGTCATGCATCTCATATCATGCCATCATGTGCATTGCATTTGCATACGTGTTCGTCTCATCCATCTGAGCATTTTCCCCGTTGTCCTTTTGCATTCCGGCACTTCGTTCTCCTCCGGTGGTCATTTCTACCTTTCTTTCATGTGTGTGGATTAAACATTTCTGGATTGGACCGAGACTTGCCAAGTGGCCTTGGTTTACTACCGGTAGACTGCCTGTCAAGTTTCGTACCATTTGGACTTCGTTTGATGCTCCAACGGTTAACCGAGGGACCGAGAAGGCCTCGTGTGTGTTGCAGCCCAACACCCCTCCATTTTGGCCCAAAACCCACTCCATCATCTAGAGCATTCGATCACGATCGCGTGGCCAAAAACCGCACCTCATTTGGACACTCCTAGCTCCCTCTATGTCTATATAAACCTTCCCCTTTCAAAATCCCGGATCTCCTCCACCCCAAACCCTAAAAAAATCGTCTCCACCGCCACCAGACACGTCTGGACGGCGCCGGACGTGTCCACCACCCGCCGCCGCCAATCCTGGGGCTCCACGTGTCGCTGTGCGCCCCACATCGCCGCCTCCCATGCCGCCGGCCCGCGAGCCCGAGCCGGGCCCTCCCCGGCCCATCTCCTCCCACCACCCGCGCCTTCGTCTTCTTCAACCGCGGCGAACCAGCGCCGCCTCGCCTCCATCGCCGGCAGCCTGCGCCACCACGCCGCAGCGCGCCCCC